>NW_026286249.1:0-2881 GCF_023373465.1 Oncorhynchus keta | reverse complement strand
GACATTACATAGAAGAGTTCTGTCCTACTATCCAGGTCTGTACCCAAACAATTTTAACTTCTACTTTTAAAAATCTACCTCTCTAAAAGCAAGTCTCTCACCATTGCCGCTTGCTATAGACCACCCTCTGCCCCCAGCTGTGCTCTGGACACCATATGTGAACTAATTGCCCCTCATCTATCTTCAGAACTCGTGCTGCTAGTCGACCTAAACTGGAACATGCTTAACACCTTAGCCATCCTACAAGCTAAGCTTGATGCCCTCAATCTCACACAAATGATCAAGGAACCTACCAGGTACCACCCCAAAGCCGTAAACATGGGCACCCTCATAGATATCATCCTAACCAACTTGCCCTCTAAATACACCTCTGCCGTTTTCAACCAAGATCTCAGTGATCACTGCCTCATTGCCTGCATCCGTAATGGGTCAGCGGTTAAACGACATCCACTCATCACTGTCAAACGCTCCCTGAAACACTTCAGTGAGCAGGCCTTTCTAATCAACCTGGAAGGATATTGACCTATTCCCGTCAGTAGAGGATGCCTGGTTATTTTTTTAAATGCCTTCCTCACCATCTTAAATAAGCATGCCCCATTCAAGAAATTTAGAACCAGGAACAGATATAGCCCTTGGTTCTCTCCAGACCTGACTGCCCTTAACCAACACAAAAACATCCTATGGCGTTCTGCATTAGCATCGAACAGCCCCCGTGACATACAACTTTTCAGGGAAGCTAGAAACCAATATACACAGGCAGTTAGAAAAGCCAAGGCTAGCTTTTTCAAGCAGAAATTTGCTTCCTGCAACACAAACTCAAAAAAGTCCTGAGACACTGTAAAGTCCATGGAGTATAAGAACACCTCCTCCCAGCTGCCCACTGCACTGAGGATAGGAAACACTGTCACCACCGATAAATCCACTATAATTGAGAATTTCAATAAGCATTTTTCTATGGCTGGCCATGCTGTCCACCTGGCTACCCCTGCCGCGGTCAATAGCACTGCACCCCCCACAGCAACTTGCCCAAGCCTTCCCCATTTCTCCTTCTCCCAAATCCAGTCAGCTGATGTTCTGAAAGAGCTACAAAATCTGGATCCCTACAAATCAGCCGGGCTAGACAATCTGGACCCTTTCATTCTAAAATGATCTGCCGAAATTGTTGCAACCCCTATTACTAGCCTGTTCAACCTCTCTTTCGTGTCGTCTGAGATTCCCAAAGATTGCAAAGCAGCTGCGATCATCCCCCTCTTTAAAGGGGGACACTCTTGACCCAAACTTCTACAGACCTATATCTATCCTACCCTGCCTTTCTAAGGTCTTTGAAAGCCAAGTCAACAAACAGATTACCGACCATTTCGAATCCCACCATACCTTCTCCGCTATGCAATCTGGTTTCAGAGCTGGTCATGGGTGCACCTCAGCCATGCTCAAGGTCCTAAACTATATCTTAACCGCCATCGATAAGAAACAATACTGTGCAGCTGTACTCATTGACCTGGCCAAGGCTTTCGACTCTGTCAATCACCACATCCTCATCAGCAGACTCGATAGCCTTGGTTTCTCAAATGATTGCCTCGCCTGGTTCACCAACTACTTCTCTGATAGTTCAGTGTGTCAAATCGGAGGGTCTGTTTTCCGGGCCTCTGGCAGTCTCTATGGGGGTGCCACAGGGTTCAATTCTTGGATCGACTCTCTTCTCTGTATTCATCAATGATGTCACTCTTGCTGCTGGTGAGTCTCTGATCCAACTCTACACAGACGACACTATTCTGTATACTTCTGGCCCTTCATTGGACACTGTGTTAACTTCTTATGGCATAAGGGGACGCTTACGTCCCACTTGGCCAAAAGCCAGGGAAAATGCAGCGCGGAAAATTCAAATAAAATGATATAAAAATCTAACTTTCATTAAATCACACATGTAAGATAGTAAATTAAAGCTACACTCGTTGTGAATCCAGCCAACATGTCCGATTTTAAAAGGCTTTAGCATAAGAAGCTATTATCTGATAATAGCACAACAGTAAACAAAGAGAGTAGAATATTTTAACCCTGCAGGCACTACACAAAATGCAGAAATAAAATATCAAACATGCCTTACCTTTGATGAGCTTCTTTTGTTGGCACTCCAATATGTCCCATAAACATCACAATCGGTCCTTTTGTTCGATTAATTCCATCCATATCTATCCAAAATGTCCATTTATTTGGCGCTTTTGATCGAGAAAAACAGCTTCCAAATTGCGTACTGTCACTACAAAATATCTCAAAAGTTGCCTGTAAACTTTGCCAAAACATTTCAAACTACTTTTGTAATACAACTTTAGGTATTTTTAAACGTTAATAATCGATCAAATTTAAGACGGGTCTATCTGTTTTCAATAGAGGATGAGAGGAAACTAACGCTACTTTTCAAGTCTTTCGCAACTCTCAACAGTGTTACCCATTTCCTAGATGGCCGTACTTCTTCATTGCACAAAGGAATAACCTCAACCAAATTCCAAAGACTGGTGACATCCAGTGGAAGTGGTAGGAATTGAAAACAAGTGCCTAAGAAATATCGTTTCCCAATGAGAACCCACTGAACAGACAGAGACCTAAAAAAGAAAATCTGAACGGTTAGTCCTCAGGGTTTTGCCTGCTACATAAGTTCTGTTATACTCACAGACATGATTCAAACAGTTTTAGAAACTTCAGAGTGTTTTCTATCCAAACTAATAATATGCATATCTTATATTCTTGACATGAGTAGCAGGAAGTTGAAATTGAGCACGCTATTTATCCAAAAGTGAAAATGCTGCCCCTATACCTTAAAGAAGTTAACAACCCTCCAGACGAGCTTCAACACCATACAACTCTCCTTCCGTGGCCTCCAATT
>NW_026286248.1:0-1014 GCF_023373465.1 Oncorhynchus keta | reverse complement strand
CGCTTTCAGTGTTAACTTAAATGACTAACCCGAGATATTTTTTATTTATTTATTTAAATTTGACCTTTATTTAACAAGGCAAGTCAGTTGAGAACACATTTTTATCTTTAATGACGGCCTAGGAACAGTGGGTTAACTGCCTGTTCAGGGGCAGAACGACAGATTTGTACCTTGTCAGCTCGGGGGTTTGAACTTGCAAGCTTCCGGTTACAAGTCCACCGCTCTAACCACTAGGTTACCCTGCCCCCCGACAGTCAGGGAGAATTGAGAATTTCAGTTTTGGTATTGTTATTATGTTTGAGAAAAATAACACAGCATTATCCATGGCCAAATGCATAGAATTGCTGTAAATTAATTTCAAACTGAAAAAAAAATGTTCTCTGCTCCATGGCAGAATGTAGAATCGCAGAATATTTGCTTAAAACAGCAACATTTTCGTTAGCTGCATGGCAAAATGTTTAGAATATCAGGAAATTAGGTTTAAAATGTCACAAATATCTATCAGCTCCATGGATTATTTTTTGGAATGCCATAAAATTTGCTTTAAAAAATACTACACAGCCAAGACGGGTGCCTCTAAAATGTTCTCTAAAATTCAGCCATGGCGATGGGCCGACCTCTCCCATTGTCAGGCCTCCTCCAACGCTCACCACCTAAGCCCCTTTAATTCCAGAAAATACCCTGACCTCCCTCTGCATCTGGATCCTTGACTTCTGATGGGCCGCCTGAGGGTAGGCAATAACACATCCACCAGCTGATAATCAACATGGGGGCCCCTCAAGGGTGTGTGCTTAGTCCCCTCCTGTACTCTGTTCACCCACGACTGTGTGGCCGTGCAAGACTCCAACACCATCATGAAGTTTGCTGGCAACACGACGGTGGTAGGACTGATCATGACAACAATGCCTATAGAAAGGAGGTCAGAGACTTGGCAGTGTGGTGCTAGGACAACAACTTCTCCCTCAACATCAGCAAGACAAAGGAGCTGATCGGGGACTACAAGACATGGAGGGG
>NW_026286247.1:0-3214 GCF_023373465.1 Oncorhynchus keta | reverse complement strand
CTCTTACTGACAGTTGTGGCTGCTTTGCGTTATGTATTGTTGTCTCTACCTTCTTGCCCTTTGTGCCTTTGTGCGCCCAATAATGTTTTTACCATGTTTTGTGCTGCTGTGTTGTTGTGTTGCTACCATGTTGTCATGTTGTGTTGCTACCATGTTGTCATGTTGTGTTGCTACCATGTTGTTGTGATGTTGTGTTGCTACCATGTTGTCATGTTGTGTTTCTACCATGTTGTTGTCATGTTGTGTTGCTACCATGTTGTTGTCATGTTGTGTTGCTACCATGTTGTTGTGATGTTGTGTTGCTACCATGTTGTTGTCATGTTGTGTTGCTACCATGTTGTTGTCATGTTGTGTTGCTACCATGTTGTTGTCATGTTGTGTTGCTACCATGTTGTTGTCATGTTGTGTTGCTACCATGTTGTTGTCATGTTGTGTTGCTACCATGTTGTTGTCATGTTGTGTTGCTACCATGTTGTTGTCATGTTGTGTTGCTACCATGTTGTTGTCATGTTGTGTTGCTACCATGTTGTTGTCATGTTGTGTTGCTACCATGTTGTCATGTTGTGTTGCTACCATGTTGTTGTCATGTTGTGTTGCTACCATGTTGTCGTCATGTTGTGTTGCTACCATGTTGTCATGTTGTGTGTTTTATCCTATATTTTTTTTAAGTCCCAGCCCCTTTCCCCGCAGGAGGCCTTTTGCTTTCTGGTAGCCCTCATTGTAAATAAGAACTTGTTCAACTAGCCTATACAGGTAGGCTAGTTGAGAACAAGTTCTCATTTACAACTGCGACCTGGCCAAGACACCTGAAACCCCACCTCTTTAAGGAATACCTAGGATAGGATAAAGTAATCCTTCTCACCCCCCCCCCCTTAAAAGATTTAGATGCACTATTGTAAAGTGGCTGTTCCACTGGATGTCATAGGTGAATGCACCAATTTGTAAGTCGCTCTGGATAAGAGCGTCTGCTAAATGACTTAAATGTAATGTAAATGTAAGATAAAGCATAGCAGTGTGAACAGACAGTTACACATGGAGTAAACAATAAACAAGTCAATAACACAGTAATTTTTTTTTTTAAGAAATAACTATTTTTCTATGCACTGATTTGCATAGTTAAATAAAAACATTTAAAACATAAAATATTTCATGGGGGCTTTAACATTCTGGGCCTGTTGTCAGCTGGCGATTAGAGGCCCAATTGTCAAACGCACGTTTGAAATTTCCTAATGTAAGAATATGAGCGCTGGCATTTTCCAGCCCCAACGCCAGGTTCAACTATGTACCTGTCTAACATCAGCTCACTTGTGCTGAGGTGGGAGGGGTGTCAATATTGGAGGCGTGTCCTATCGCAGTAGAGGATTTTGCTATAGGACCGTTAAGGTACCCCCGTCGAGAGTGATACAAGTCATCTCACTCAAGTTCTTATGTCACCCGGCTAACAGGTGACTCACATGTCCGCCGGACTGGCCTGGTATCCTGCCCTTTTATTCTGAGATTAGCCTTGTGTGATGCCGTTAGGCTTGTTTTAGGATCCTAGATAATATCAATCAGACTTAGAGTACCTCTGGGTTTACTTTCACTTTCCCCTTGTATGCTCTTATATCTAGACTCACACAAGCTTTACCTTAGTTACCATTTACAGTCTATGTCCGTCCACTAATACTACTTGAATATTAATATAGAGGATACCTGTTACAATAAAATGATTATTCTGTCCAAACCATCATATTGTCTTTAGTGTAGAAACTAGCCTTGTTCCCCTAGATTGGGAGTGTCAGAGGTGTTCTCTCCCCGAGGGTTTTGGGTCTAGTTTCTACTTTTCTTTCAATGTTTGCAGTTCACACAGTTGTACATGTTATTACAGTTTCTTTCTGATCCTTATCTATAACATCAAACATCATCAAAACACTTACTACTATTAATGCCTTATGTATTACAACAAGCTGTTAATAACCTATATGTATTACAACAAGCAGTTAATTACCTTCTATATGTATTACAACAGGTGGTTTAATTACCTTCTATATGTATTACAACAGGTGGTTAATTACCTTCTATATGTATTACAACAGGCTGTTAATTACCTTCTATATGTATTACAACAGGTGGTTAATTACTTCTTATGTATTACAACAGGTGGTTAATTACCTTATGTATTACAACAGGTGGTTAATTACCTTCTATATGTATTACAACAGGCTGTTAATTACCTTCTATATGTATTACAACAGGTGGTTAATTACCTTCTATATGTATTACAACAGGCTGTTAATTACCTTCTATATGTATTACAACAGGTGTTAATTACCTTCTATATGTATTACAACAGGCTGTTAATTACCTTCTATATGTATTACAACAGGTGGTTAATTACCTTCTATATGTATTACAACAGGCGGTTAATTACCTTCTATATGTATTACAACAGGCTGTTAATTACCTTCTATATGTATTACAACAGGTGTTAATTACCTTCTATATGTATTACAACAGGCTGTTAATTACCTTCTATATGTATTACAACAGGCGGTTAATTACCTTCTATATGTATTACAACAGGTGGTTAATTACCTTCTATATGTATTGACAACTGGTGGTTAACCTCAAAGAGTATGTTCTTCCACTCACAATTTCTCCAGAGGTTTAATCACTCAGTGTATGTATTACTACTAGGCGTTAATTACTATGATTTACTGACAGGCTGTTAATTACCTTTATATGTATTACAACAGGTGGTATAATTACCACTGACGCTGTATTATCCACTCTGGTTGGTGGTGGAATTAACTTAGTGTAGGTGGAGGGTGGTTGGTCTCAAAGAGTATGTTCTTCCACTCACAATTTCTCCAGAGGCTTATCCAATCACTCAGTGTCTGTTTCTCCTACTAGACGTTTGTACTATGATTTACTGAAGAGAACGGTTTGAGACAAATACAACTTATAACACCACTGACGCTGTTTATCCACTCTGGTTAGGAGGTGGATGGATTCAGCACGAGGAGTGTGGAGGGTAGTTGTCTCAGTATGTCTTGTTCAGAAGTCAAGAGATACACTTGTTCTAGAGTATGAAAGTCAGATATTACCTTTTAGGTTGATGATAGTTGAAGTAACACAAGCTGTCTGTCGGTGATAAGTCAAGTAGCACTATCATGCCCTCTTAAGGAAGGCATTCTCCTTATATACTCTTTTCGGGACCAGGTTGGTTTTTAGC
>NW_026286246.1:0-1491 GCF_023373465.1 Oncorhynchus keta | reverse complement strand
GACATCAGGCTGCATCCTGGCTCTGTATTTCGGTCTGGCCACAGCACCTCATCTACATCACAAGCAATGTTCTCTCTGGCTAAACAGCGGGAAAGAATCTTCTGGAGTGACGATTCCAGCCGCCCGAAAGCCCTCAACATCAACTTCACCACTGCATCCTCCATTGCCCGGAGAAGAGGCATGCGTGTGAGAGGATAGCGATCTATACACCTTCCATCGCCATGCCCGGAAAACACTATTCAATTGGGTTTAGGAACGGGAATATGGTGGGAGAGTATAGAACAGTCATTTGTGGGGGTCGATGAACCAGTTACGGACCAGAGCTCCCGGTGGAAACTGACGTTGTCCCAGATGGCAACATACCTGGCTGCTCTGGTCCACCCCTCTGCTCGGGCTGGAATGAGAATGCTATGTAGTGAGTCCAGGCATGTGATGATAAGGGCGGTGTTTTTCTAGGGACCAAGGTTAGCATGGTAATGAAGGACGCCTTGCCGGCTAATGGCTGCGCATATGGTGATATTCCCTCCACGCTGTCCAGGGACATTCACAATGGCACGGTGACCAATAATGTTTTGTCCCCGTCCCCTTCTTTTGGCCAGGTTGAAGCCAGCCTCATCAATGTCAATATAAACGTGCTGAATTGCAGCGGCATCCAGCTCCTAGACTCTCTGACAAGAGATTGTCTCAGACAAGACAATATGTGACATTGACCGGCACGGTACTGTAATGTGTCTATACGGTGCTGATATGATAGTCAATTCACAGTATATTCCTTACTTGCACATATTCATTGCGCTGTTATTTAACCCTCTCTGAGTTTTGCTCAAATGGCGCCCTGTACACCTGTTTCATCTGGCTTCGGTTGCGCTGTAATACAAGGCCCAATGTAGACAAGCCCACCTGGTGATTAGTTATTGAATATTGTGTTGTCTGCAATTATGCGGTTCTGGATTTCTCGTAGGCCAATGGTATTGTTTGCCACCACCATGTGCACAATAGCGGCCTCCTGTTCTGGTGTAAACAGCCGGTGTCTTCCACTCACGGCCTGGCCATCTCTCAGCTCTGCAGAAGATCCGCAAATATGATATGATTGGTTACAGTAAGCTAAAATAATCTATTTTCTTTCAATATGAAGTGACATTACTGTAACATTGGCCAAAAAATCACTGAGTAACATAGGCCTACTGATATGTCGGACTGCAGTATACATACATAAAGAGCACAGTGTAGATGGTAGGTAACTACAACTGTGTAGCGGCTCAGGTTGGGCTGAACTCTGCCCAGCCTCCCTCATACACAATCCATGGTTGAGCACATGGTTAACCAATGTGGCCCTGATCTCATCTGAGACAACTGTCCTTCCTCGTCCTCCTCTTTCTTACTCTCACTCCTTCACCTCTAGCTCTTGCTTCACCATTGACTTCAATTTTCCCTTCAAAACAGGAGAGCTCATCTGTGGCCTTTTATAGTGCTGAAGCTCTGATTTCTAAG
>NW_026286245.1:0-12339 GCF_023373465.1 Oncorhynchus keta | reverse complement strand
CTAGGGTACACACACACACCATCTCTACCCAAGGGTACACACCATCTCTACCCTAGGGTACACACCACCTCTACCCTAGGGTACACACACCACCTCTACCCTAGGATACACACACACACACCTCTACCCTAGGGTACACACACACACACACCATCTCTACCCTAGGGTACACACACACCATCTCTACCCTAGGGTACACACACCACCTCTACCCTATAGGATTTCTTACACACACCACCTCTACCCTAGAATTTGCCACACACACACACACCACCTCTACCCTAGGGTACACACACACACACACACACCACCACCTCTACCATAGGGTACACACACACCACCTCTACCCTGAGGTGCACACACCACCTCTGCCTGGGGTGCACACACCACCTCTGCCTAGAGATTGCACACTTCACCTCTGCCTAGGTACACACACACCACACTCTGCCTAGGGTACACACACACCATCTCTACCTAGAGACACACACACACCACCTCTGCCCTAGGAATTTACACACACCACCTCTACCTAGGGTGCACACTACCACCTCTACCCTAGGGTACACACACCACCTCTACCCTAGAGTACACACACACACCACCTCTACCTAGGGTACACACACACCACCTCTACCTAGAGTACACACACACCACCTCTACCTAGGGTACACACACACACCATCTCTACCTGGGGTACACACACACCACCTCTGCCCTAGAGTACACACACACACCACCTCTACCCTAGGGTACACACACATACCACCTCTACCATAGGGTACACACACACCACCTCTACCCTAGGGTTACACACCTTTCCAAATCATATCCAATCAATTGAATTTATCACATGTGAGGTTGAAACATCACAAGGATGAAACATCACAAGGATGATGAATGGAAACAGTGTCACATGTGCTCCCTCTCCGGCCTCTAGGTCACCAGGCTGCTTGTTATGGAGCACACATGTCACCGTCGTTACGTGCACCTGCGTATCATCACACTCAGCTGGACTCCATCACTTCCACCTTCCCTCTCAATGTCCCTCCCTTTGGTTCCTTCCCTCTCAATGTCCCTCCCTTTGGTTCCTTCCCTCTCAATGTCCCTCCCTTTGGTTCCTTCCCTCTCAATGTCCCTCCCTTTGGTTCCTTCCCTCTCAATGTCCCTCCCTTTGGTTCCTTCCCTCTCAATGTCCCTCCCTTTGGTTCCTTCCCTCTCAATGTCCCTCCCTTTGGTTCCTTCCCTCTCAATGTCCCTCCCTTTGGTTCCTTCCCCTCTCAATGTCCCTCCTTTGGTTCCTTCCTCTCAATGTCCCTCCTTTGGTTCCTTCCCTCTCAATGTCCCTCCCTTTGGTTCCTTCCCTCTCAATGTCCTCCCTTTGGTTCCTTCCCTCTCAATGTCCCTCCCTTTGGTTTCCTTCCCTCTCAATGTCCCTCCCTTTGGTTCCTTCCCTCTCCAATGTCCCTCCCTTTGGTTCCTTCCCTCTCAATGTCCCTCCCTTTGGTTCCTTCCCTCGTGAACCTACCTTTGTTCTTATCTCTAATGCTCCCTCCCTTTGGTTCTTTTCCCTCTCAAGCTGTATACCCTTTGGTTTGCTTCCTCTCTCATCTGCTCCTCCCTTTGTTCTTCCTCCTCAATACTCTGCTTTGGTTCCCTTTTATCTCATGTCTCCTTTGGTTCTTCCCTCTCAATGTCACTCTGCTTTGGTTCCTTCCCTCTCAATGTCCCTCCCTTTGGTTCCTTCCCTCTCAATGTCCCTCCCTTTGGTTCCTTCCCTCTCAATGTCCCTCCCTTTGGTTCCTTCCCTCTCAATGTCCCTCCCTTTGGTTCCTTCCCTCTCAATGTCCCTCCCTTTGGTTCCTTCCCTCTCAATGTCCCTCCCTTTGGTTCCTTCCCTCTCAATGTCCCTCCCTTTGGTTCCTTCCCTCTCAATGTCCCTCCCTTTGGTTCCTTCCCTCTCAATGTCCCTCCCTTTGGTTCCTTCCCTCTCAATGTCACTCCCTTTGGTTCCTTCCCTCTCAATGTCCTCGCTTTGGTTTCCTTCCCTCTCAATGTCCCTCCCCTTTGGTTTCCTCTCAATGTCCTCGCTCAATGTCCTCCCTTTGGTTCCTTCCCTCAATGTCCCTCGCTTTGGTTCCTTCCCTCTTCCTCTCACGTCTCAATGTCCCTCCCTTTGTTCCTTCCTCTCCAATGTCCCGTTTGGTTCCTTTGGTCCTCCTTCCCCTCTCAATGTCCTCCCTTTGGTTCCTTCCTCTCAATGTCCCTCCCTTTGGTTCCTTCCCTCTCAATGTCCCTCCTTGGTTCTTCTCAATGTCCCTCCCTTTGGTTCCTTCCCTCTCAATGCCACCTCTTGGTTCCTTCCCTCTCAATGTCCTCCTTTGGTTCCTTCCTCTCAATGTCCCTCCCTTTGGTTCCTTCCTCTCAATGTCCTCCTCCCCTTTGGTTCCTTCCTCTCAATGTCCCTCCCCTTTGGTTCCTTCCTCTCAATGTCCCTCCCTTGGTTCCTTCCTCTCAATGTCCCTCCTTTGGTTCCTTTCCTCTCAATGTCCTCCTTTGGTTCCTTCCCTCTCAATGTCCTCGCTTTGGTTCCTCTCTCAATGTCCCTCCCTTTGCCTCTTCCCTCTCAATGTCCTCGCTTTGGTTCCTTCCTCTCAATGTCCTCGAGCGGTTCTTCCCTCTCAATGTCCCTCCCTTGGTTCCTTCCTCTCAATGTCCTCCTTGGTTCCTTCCCTCTCAATGTCCTCGCTTTGGTTCCTTCCCTCTCAATGTCCCTCCCTTTGGTTCCTTCCCTCTCAATGTCCTCGCTTTGGTTCCTTCCCCTCTCAATGTCCTCGCTTTGGTTCCTTCCTCTCAATGTCCCTCCCTTTGGTTCCTTCCCTCTCAATGTCCCTCCCTTTGGTTCCTTCCCTCTCAATGTCCCTCGCTTTGGTTCCTTCCCCTCAATGTCCCTCCCTTTGGTTCCTTCCCTCTCAATGTCCCTCGCTTTGGTTCCTTCCCTCAATGTCCCTCCCTTTGGTTCCTTCCCTCTCAATGTCCCTCCTTTGGTTCCTTCCTCTCAATGTCCCTCCCCTTTGGTTCCTTCCCTCTCAATGCCACCCCCTTTGGTTCCTTCCCTCTCAATGTCCCTCCCTTTGGTTCCTTCCCCTCTCAATGTCCCTCCCTTTGGTTCCTTCCCTCTCAATGTCCCTCCCCCTTTGGTTCCTTCCCTCTCAATGCCACCCTTTGGTTCCTTCCTCAATGTCACCCCCCGTTGGTTCCTTCCCTCTCAATGTCACCCCCTTTGGTTCCTTCCCTCTCAATGCCACCCCTTTGGTTCCTTCCCTCTCAATGTCACCCCCTTTGGTTCCTTCCCCTCTCAATGTCACCCCCTTTGGTTCCTTCCCCTCTCAATGTCACCCCGTTGGTTCCTTCCCTCTCAATGTCACCCCTTTGGTTCCTTCCTCTCAATGCCACCCCCTTTGGTTCCTTCCTCTCAATGTCACCCCGTTGGTTCCTTCCCTCTCAATGTCACCCTTTGGTTCCTTCCTCTCAATGTCACCCCGTTGGTTCCTTCCCTCTCAATGTCACCCCCTTTGGTTCCTTCCCTCTCAATGCCACCCCTTTGGTTCCTTCCCTCTCAATGCCACCCCCTTTGGTTCCTTCCTCTCAATATCACCCCCTTTGGTTCCTTCCCTCTCAATGTCACCCCCTTTGGTTCCTTCCCTCTCAATGTCACCCCCTTTGGTTCCTTCCCTCTCAATGTCACCCCCTTTGGTTCCTTCCCTCTCAATGTCACCCCCTTTGGTTCCTTCCCTCTCAATGCCACCCCCTTTGGTTCCTTCCCTCTCAATGTCACCCCCTTTGGTTCCTTCCCTCTCAATGTCCCTCCCTTTGGTTCCTTCCTCTCAATGCCACCCCCTTTGGTTCCTTCCCTCTCAATGCCACCCCTTTGGTTCCTTCCTCTCAATGTCACCCCTTTGGTTCCTTCCTCTCAATGTCCTCGCTTTGGTTCCTTCCCTCTCAATATCACCCCCTTTGGTTCCTTCCCTCTCAATGCCACCCCCTTTGGTTCCTTCCCTCTCAATGTCCCTCGCTTTGGTTCCTTCCTCTCAATGCCACCCCCTTTGGTTCCTTCCTCTCAATGTCCCTCCCTTTGGTTCCTTCCCTCTCAATGCCACCCCTTTGGTTCCTTCCCTCTCAATGTCACCCCCTTTGGTTCCTTCCCTCTCAATGCCACCCCTTTGGTTCCTTCCCCTCTCAATGTCCCTCGCTTTGGTTCCTTCCCTCTCAATATCACCCCCTTTGGTTCCTTCCCTCTCAATGCCACCCCTTTGGTTCCTTCCCTCTCAATGTCCCTCGCTTTGGTTCCTTCCCTCTCAATGCACCCCCTTTGGTTCCTTCCCCTCTCAATGTCCCTCCCTTTGGTTCCTTCCCTCTCAATGCCACCCCCTTTGGTTCCTTCCCTCTCAATGTCACCCCCTTTGGTTCCTTCCCTCTCAATGCCACCCCTTTGGTTCCTTCCTCTCAATGTCCCTCCCTTTGGTTCTTCCTCTCAATATCACCCCTTTGGTTCCTTCCTCTCAATGCCCCACCCCCTTGGTTCCTTCCTCTCAATATCACCCCCTTTGGTTCCTTCCCTCTCAATGTCACCCCTTTGGTTCCTTCCCTCTCAATGTCACCCCCCGTTGGTTCCTTCCCTCTCAATATCACCTTTGGTTCCTTCCTCTCAATGTCACCCCCTTTGGTTCCTTCCCCTCTCAATGCCACCCCTTTGGTTCCTTCCCTCTCAATATCACCCCCTTTGGTTCCTTCCCCTCTCAATGTCACCCCCTTTGGTTCCTTCCTCAATGTCACCCCCGTTGGTTCCTTCCCTCTCAATGCCACCCCCTTTGGTTCCTTCCCTCTCAATGCCACCCCGTTTGGTTCCTTCCCTCTCAATGCCACCCCTTTGGTTCCTTCCCTCTCAATGCCACCCCGTTTGGTTCCTTCCCTCTCAATGCCACCCCTTTGGTTCCTTCCCCTCTCAATGTAACTCCCTTTGGTTCCTTCCCTCTCAATGTCACCCCTTTGGTTCCTTCCCTCTCAATGTCACTCCCTTTGGTTCCTTCCCTCTCAATGCCACCCCTTTGGTTCCTTCCCTCTCAATGTCACCCCTTTGGTTCCTTCCCTCTCAATGTCACTCCCTTTGGTTCCTTCCCTCTCAATGCCACCCCCTTTGGTTCCTTCCCTCTCAATGCCACCCCCTTTGGTTCCTTCCCTCTCAATGCCACCCCCTTTGGTTCCTTCCTCTCAATGCCACCCCCTTTGGTTCCTTCCTCTCAATGCCACCCCTTTGGTTCCTTCCCTCTCAATGCCACCCCCCTTTGGTTCCTTCCCCTCTCAATGTCACCCCCTTTGGTTCCTTCCCTCTCAATGCCACCCCCTTTGGTTCCTTCCCTCTCAATGTCACCCCCCTTTAGTTCCTTCCCTCTCAATGTCACCCCCTTTGGTTCCTTCCCTCTCAATGTCACCCCTTTAGTTCCTTCCCTCTCAATGCCACCCCTTTGGTTCTTCCTCTCAATGTCACCCCCTTTGGTTCCTTCCCCGGGCGTCATTGTTTCTGTTTCATTTTCATGTCTGCGTTGTTCGTGTTTCTTGTTTTGTATTATGTTGCGTTTAGTTATTAAAACATTTTCCAAAGGCACTGTATCTTGTCACACACACACACACACACACATCCTTATTCTCCTCATCCATCTGTGTGCATAGGGATTGTCAACACACACACACACATCCTTATTCTCCCCATCCATCTGTGCCAGGGGATTGTCAACACACACACACACACATCCTTATTCTCCCCATCCATCTGTGTGCCAGGGATTGTCAACACACACACACACATCCTTATTCTCCTCATCCATCTGTGTGCCAGGGGATTGTCAACACACACACACATCCTTATTCTCCTCATCCATCTGTGTGCCAGGGGATTGTCAACACACACACACACATCCTTATTCTCTCATCCATCTGTGTGCCAGGATTGTCAACACACACACACACATCCTTATTCTCCCCATCCATCTGTGTGCCAGGGATTGTCAACACACACACACACATCCTTATTCTCCTCATCCATCTGTGTGCCAGGGGGATTGTCAACACACACACACATCCTTATTCTCCTCATCCATCTGTGTGCATAGGGATTGTCAACACACACACATATCCTTATTCTCCTCATCCATCTGTGTGCCAGGGGATTGTCAACACAAACTCAAGAGGTTTTTCTGTATGATTCCAGAAGCGTCTTACTCAGCTTCTACCCAAACACAGTTGTGCATGGACATCCATACACACACGCCACACAGACACACACAGATTTACACAGACACACACACACAGATTTACATCTAAGGCGCGCAGAAGGACCCAACCACCAGACTTCACACAGCATCCCAAAGAGATGAATCAGAATACTGCACACACACACACGCGCGCAGGACTGATCTCTCCTCACTCCTCTCTGCTTCTGCAGGCTTTGATCTTTCTGATTCCACATTTATCAGGGCCTCTCTCTCCCCACACACACACACACACACACACACACACACACACACACACACACACACACTAAACTGACATGGTATGTATGTGTGATGGAAAGAAGGTTAGAAAGACCGATCCTAGTAAAAATTCCCTGTCTTAGTTCAGTTAGGATCACCACTTTATTTTAAGAATGTGACATTTCAGAAAAATAGTAGAGAGAATGATTTATTTCCCAGCTTTCATTTCTTTTCGCACACACTTTTTCAGTTCTGCCCACAAATGTTCTATAGGATTGAGGTCAGAGCTTTGTGATGGTCACTCCAATACCTTGACTTTGTTGTCCTTAAGCCATTTTGACACAACTTTGGAAGTATGCTTGGGGTCATTGTCCATTTGGAAGACCCATTTGGGTCCAAGCTTTAACTTCCTGACTGATGTCTTGAGATGCTGCTTCAATATACCCACATCATTTTCCTCCCTCATGATGCCATTGATTTTGTGAAGTCCCCCAGTCCCTCATACAGCAAAGCATCCCCACAACATGATGCTGCCACCCCCCGTGCTTCACGGTTGGGATGGTGTTCTTTGGCTTGCAAGCTTCCCCCTTTTCCCCTCCAAACATAACGATGGTCATTATGGCCGAACAGTTCTATTTTTTGTTTCATCAGACCAGAGGACATTTCTCCAAAAAGTACGATCTTTTTCCCAATGTGCAGTTGCAAACTGCACAAAATCCCAGTGGCTGGATGTGCCAAGCTTATAGAGACATACTCCAAGCTGTAATTGCTGCAAAGGTGGGTCTACAAAGTATTGACTTTGGGGGTGAATAGTTATGTACACTCAAGTTCTGTTTTATGTCTTATTTCTTCTTTGTTTCACAATTGTGCATCTTCAAAGTGGTAGACATCTTGTGTAAATCAAATGATACAAACCCCCCAAAATCATTTTTAATTTGAGGTTGTAAGGCAAAAATAGGAAAAATGCCAAGGGGTGAATACTTTCGCAAAGCCACTGTACACTACAGTAGAAAGCACACTTCATACACCAAGAGTATACCTGATTCCTATCTACCCTCCCTTTGCAACCATAAATATGACCATTGTGACACTGTAACACTTACAGTGCCTTGCGAAAGGAAGTATTCCCGGCCCCCTTGAACTTTGCGACCTTTTGCCCATTTCAGGCTTCAAACATAAAGATATAAAACTGTATTTTTTTGTGAAGAATCAACAACAAGTGGGACACAATCATGAAGTGGAGCGACATTTATTGGATATTTTTTTGCACGCCCAATTTTTCAGTTTTTGATTTGTTAAAAAAGTTTGAAATATCAATAAATGTCGTTCCACTTCATGATTGTGTCCCACTTGTTGTTGATTCTTCACAAAAAAAACAGTTTTATATCTTTATGTTTGAAGCCTGAAATGTGGCAAAGGTCGCAAAGTTCAAGGGGGTCAATACTTTCGGCAAGGCACTGTACCTCAACCAATCAACATTTGTGAATGGACAAACTGTAAGAATCCCAATTATGGCACTTTCTAGTACATTATGAGTGCTCTGTAATGTTCTGTAATGCTCTGTAATGCTCTGTAATGTTCTGTAATGCTCTGTAATGCTCTGTAATGCTCTGTAATGTTCTGTAATGCTCTGTAATGCTCTGTAATGCTCTGTAATGTTCTGTAATGCTCTGTAATGCTCTGTAATGCTCTGTAATGTTCTGTAATGCTCTGTAATGTTCTGTAATGCTCTGTAATGCTCTGTAATGTTCTGTAATGCTCTGTAATGCTATGTAATGTTCTGTAATTCTCTGTAATGCTCTGTAATGCTCTGTAATGTTCTGTAATGCTCTGTAATGTTCTGTAATGCTCTGTAATGTTCTGTAATGTTCTGTAAATCTCTGTAATGTTCTGTAATGCTCTGTAATGCTCTGTAATGTTCTGTAATGCTCTATGAATGCTCTGTAATGTTCTGTAATGTTCTGTAATGCACTGTAATGCACTGTAATGCACTGTAATGCACTGTAATGCACTGTAATGCACTGTAATGCACTGTAATGCACTGTAATGCACTGTAATGCACTGTAATGCACTGTAATGCACTGTAATGCACTGTAATGCACTGTAATGCACTGTAATGCACTGTAATGCACTGTAATGAACTGTAATGCACTGTAATGCACTGTAATGCACTGTAATGCACTGTAATGCACTGTAATGCTCTGTAATTTCTAGTTGTAATCCATCATGGGAGGGTTGTGTGGTGCTAAATGGTTCCTTTGGTAAGTGGAACCGGGCGGCAGGTAACCTGGCAGTTTAGAGTGTTGGGCCTGTAACTGAAGGTTGCTGGTTGATGAAACATATGTCGATGTGCCCTTAAGCAAGGCACTTAACCCTAATTGCTCCTGTAAGTCGCTCTGGATAAGAGTACCTGCTCAATGAGTAAAATGTCAAATGTATAAGTTGATTGATGCTGGCCAGGCAAGGACTGGAGGACGGTCAGGTTATCATCAATATGCAAAGCAGCCGGACAGGGAGAGGGAGAGGCAGAGAGAGGGGGTTTATAGTTTCAGAGAGAGAAACAGGGAGAGGGAGAGGCAGAGAGAGGGTTTATAGCAGGGGTGTCAAAGTCAAATGGACGGAGGGCCAAATAAAAAATTTAGCTACAAGCCGAGGGCCGGACTGTTCGAATGTTCATTGAAAAATTTTTAAATGACGCATATAGTCTAGTGAACCTAATTGAACCTACTGAAAACCTAACAAATATATTCCAATATGATCAGATAAATAAAGCAATATTTTCTTATGGCTCTGTCAGTAATCTTTAATTTTCAACAGACACAAAGACAAATTTCCTTTATATAAAAATCCCCATAACATGAACATTAAATGAAAGAAACCGGTATTCAAGGCACCATCAGTAGCCTATATTTTCTATTTTAGCAAAAGTGGGCTAAATTTACTTCAAAGAAAAAAACAATAATAGCAATTTTCTATCATCCACTCAACTGAAATATTTTTTAAAATATAATTGGATTGAAATACAATAAAATAAAGTGCAAAAATCTATTAATCAAAAACAACACTTTGTTTAAGGAGAAGTAACATGCAGTGAAAACAAATATTAAACTTTAACTTTTAAACTTGAACTGAGTAAAAACTCTAAATATGTGATTGCACAGTAATGTTCACTTGTTTGAGGTTGAGGGTGATACTTGGTGGTGTCCCATCTTTTCCACAAGTTCATCAATGTTCGGGGTAAGGCTCTGAGCTGAGGAAATCCTCAGAATTGAGTGGAGGTGTTCAGCAGTAAGTCGACTTCTGTGTGATGTTTTGTTCAAGTTCATCAAAGAAAACAGTTGTTCACACAGGTATGTGCTGCCAAACATAGACAACGTTTGAGCAGCCTGGATGCTGGGGCATTGTGTCGGGGAGGAAACGGGCGAACTCCGCAGCACCCACTGCCGCATATTTTGCCCTCAGTGCATCATTGCATTGGAGGTCAATCAACTCCATTTGGAGGTTTGGTGGTGAGCTTTCCACGTCAACAGCAAATGGGTTACCGAGCAGTTCCAACCTGCTTTTTTGTGCTTCAAAGTCAGCAAATCGGCGTCGAAAGTCAGCGGCAAGCATACCTATTTTATCAGCCAACTGTGCGCTCGGGAACGCACTGGTAGAGAGCTTCTCTTTCATGGTCTGGCAGCTGGGAAAGTGGCTCAAATTTTCTTTCCGCATCTGCGTCTCCCACAGAGTCAGTTTGGTTTTAAATGCCTTCACTGTACTGTACATATCAGAGATGACACGATCCCGACCCTGCAGCTGCAAGTTCATTGCATTCAGATGACTCGTAATGTCACACAGAAAAGCCATTTCACACAGAAACATTTCGTCTCGGAGTTGTGTTGTGTCTTTCCCTTTGCTGTCCAAGAACAGACAAATCTCCTCACGAAGCTCGAAACATCTTTGAAGCACCTTTCCCTGGCTTAGCCATCGCACCTCTGTGTGATAAGGCAAATCACCATGCTCCGTTTCTAACTCCGTCAGAAATGCCTTGAACTGGCGGTGATTCAAACCTTTGGCTCTGATAAAGTTAACTGTGCGCGTGATGATGCTCATTACATGCTCCATTTTCAAGGCTTTACCGCACAACGCTTCCTGGTGTATGATACAATGATAAGCTGTCAGCTCACCTGTCGCGTTTTCCTCTTGCATCTTTTCCCGTATCTTCGCCACCAGTCCGCTCCTGTGTCCACACATCGCAGGTGCTCCGTCGGTTGTCAAACCCGAGTTTTCCCAAGGCAGCTCCATCTCATTTACACATCTTGACACCTCTTCATACAAATCATGCCCGTAGTTGTGCCATGCATAGGACGTAAAGCCAAAAACTCCTCTGTCACGCTTAGGCTGGAGTCCACTCCGCGGATGAAAATTGACAACTGGGCAATGTCAGAAATGTCGGTGCTCTCATCCACAGCCAAGGAATATGCAATGAAATCTTTTCCCTTTTTCACAAGCTGCTCTTTTAGATTGATGGACAACTGGTCTACTCTCTCGGCAATGGTGTTTCTGCTCAGACTCACATTTAAAAGAGTTGCCTTTTTCTGGGCAAACTTCGTCACAAACTTTAATCATGCAGTTTTTGATGAAATCCCCTCCGTAAATGGCCGGGCTGATTTAGCGATCTCTTCTGCCAAAATAAAACTGGCCTTGACAGCAGCCTGGCCTTGTGATTTGGCTTTTTTGAACAGAGCCTGTCGAGATTTGAGGCCTCGTTTAATTCCTCTGCCTTTTTGTAGCCTTTGTTCCATGTCCATATTCTTGTTTTTGTCCGCGTGTTTCGTTTCATAATGTCGTCTCAGATTATACTCTTTCAGTACCGCCACACAGAAGACACACAGGTTTTCCAGCTACCTCCGTGAACAAATACTCCGACTCCCACCTTGTTTGAAACCCCGGTTCTCAGTGTCCACCTTCCGTTTTGCCATTTTTGATGGGTATCTGAAAGTTAATTTTACTGTGATGCTGACAACTGCTGTGCCAATAAATATTGAAATGAAGCAGCCTACTGCTCGGTGCGTCACCGTTGCATTGTGGGAAATGTAGTATTGGTGCGTGTAAAAGATCTGCGGGCTGCCGGCTTGCTGCGGTCTGCGGGCGGTTCTAATAATAAATCAAGATCATCCCAGGGGCCGTAAAAAACCTTCTCGGGCGGATGTGGCCCAAGGGCCTTGACTCTGACATATGTGGTTTATAGTTTCAGAGAGAGAGAAACAGGGAGGGGAAAGGCAGAGAGAGAGGGTTTATAGGTTCAGAGAGAGAGAAACAGGGGAGAGGGAGAGGGAGAGGGGTTTATAGGTTCAGAGAGAGAAACAGGGAGAGGGAGAGGCAGAGAGGTTTATAGTTTCAGAGAGAGAGAAACAGGGAGAGGAGAGGCAGAGAGAGGGTTTATAGGTTCAGAGAGAGAAACAGGGAGAGGGAGAGGCAGAGAGCAGAGAGAGGGTTTGTTTTAGGTTCAGAGAGAGGGTTTATAAAGAGAACAGGGAGAGGGAGAGGCAGAGAGAGAGTTTATAGGTTCAGAGAGAGAGAAACAGGGAGAGGGAGAGGCAGAGAGAGGGTTTATAGGTTCAGAGAGAGAGAAACAGGGAGAGGGAGAGGCAGAGAGAGGGTTTATAGGTTCAGAGAGAGAGAAACAGGGAGAGGGAGAGGCAGAGAGAGGGTTTATAGGTTCAGAGAGAGAGAAACAGGGAGAGGGGAGAGGCAGAGAGGGTTTATAGGTTCAGAGAGAGAGAAACAGGGAGAGAGAGAAACAGAGGAAACAGGGAGGGAGAGGCAG
>NW_026286244.1:0-13527 GCF_023373465.1 Oncorhynchus keta | reverse complement strand
GATGAACCAGATAGAGGGAGTTGGAGAGAGAAACCAGATAGAGGGAGCTGGAAAGATGAAACCAGATAGAGGGGTGGAGAGAGGAAACCAGATAGAGGGAGCTGGAGAGAGAAACCAGATAGAGGGATGGATAGCTGACAGAGGGGAGTGGAGAGTGGGCTCAGATAGAGGGGTGGAGAGAGGAACCAGATAGAGGGAGTTGGAAAGATGAAACCCAGATAGAGGGGTGGAGAGAGAAACCAGATAGAGGGAGTTGGAAAGATGAAACCAGATAGAGGGGGTGGGAGAGAGAAACCAGATAGAGGGAGTTGGAAAGATGAAACCAGATAGAGGGTGGAGAGAGGGGTCCAGACAGAGGAGCTGGAAAGATGGAAACATGATGGGAACAGACAGAGGGAGCTGGAAAGAGAAACCAGATAGAGGGGTATGGAGAGTGAGCTCAGATAGAGGAGCTGGTAGTGAACCCAGATAGAGGGGGTGGGAGAGAGAGGAACCAGATAGAGTGGAGTTGAGAAAGATGAAACCAGATAGAGGGTGTGGGAGAGAGGAAACCAGATAGAGGACTGAAGTACTGTTACAGATAGAGGGGGGTGAGAGAGGGAAGCCAGATAGAGGAGTTGGAAAGATGAAACCAGATAGAGGGGTGGAGAGAGGGAAACTTAGATAGAGGGAGTTGGAAAGATGAAACCAGATAGAGGGGGGTGGGAGAGAGGGAGCCAGATAGGAGGAGCTGGAAAGATGGCTAGATCAGAGTGGTGAGAGGAGACCAGATAGAGGAGTTGGAGGGAACCAGATAGAGGGATGGAGAGAGGAAACCAGATAGAGGGAGTGGAGAGAGGAACACAGGATAGAGGGAGTGGGAGAGAGGGAAACCAGATAGAGGTGAGTGGAGAGAGCGGACCAGATAGAGGGAGTGGGAGAGAGGAACCAGATAGAGGGAGGTTTAGATATGAACCAGACAGAGGAGCCGGAGAGATTGATACCAGACAGAGTGAGGGAGATAATCAGATTTGAGGAGTGAGAGATATACTATGACAGAGTGAGTCTGGAGAGAGTTGAAACCAGATATGATGTGTTGGCAAGATGGATATGTTATGAAGAGAGTAGTGAGGGAACTATGATAGAGGGAGTGGGAGAGAGGGAACTTTATTCAGATTGAGATGATGAGATGGGCAATCAACATTATGATGGAGATATGGTTGTGATATATGATGGGAGATAACCAGACAGATGGAGCCGGCATGACGGTCCGCATTGGTGATGTAAAGTGATATATTGTTTTCATGATTGAGATTTATTCAAGACGGTCAGATTATATGAGGGAGATGTTTTTCATGACAGAGGAGCTGGAAAGACGAAACCAGATAGAGGGGTGGGAGAGAAAACCAGATAGAGGGAGCTGGAAAGATGAAACCAGATAGAGGGGGAGAGAGAAACCAGATAGAGGGAGCTGGAAAGATGAAACCAGATAGAGGGTGAGAGAGGAAGCCAGATAGAGGAGTAGGAGGGAGTTGGAAAGATGAAACCAGATAGAGGGGTGGGAGAGAGAAAACCAGATAGATTTATGGAGCTGGAAAGATTTGCGATATTGCCAGATAGAGGGGGGTGGACAGAGAGGAAACCAGATAGAGGAGTCAAGACGAAACCAGATAGAGGGGTGATATATATCCAGATTAGAGAGGAGCTGGAAAGATGAAACCAGATAGAGGGGTGAGAGAGAAACCAGATAGAGGGAGCTGGAAAGATGAAACCAGATAGAGGGGTGAGAGAGAAACCAGATAGAGGGAGCTGGAAAGATGAAACCAGACAGAGGGGTGAGATGAGAGACAGATAGAGGGAGCTGAAAGATGAAACCAGATAGAGGGTGGAGAGAGAAACCAGATAGAGGAGCTAAAGATGAAACCAGATAGAGGGGTGAGAGAGAAACCAGATAGAGGGAGCTGAAAGATGAAACCAGATAGAGGGGTGGGAGAGAGAAAACCAGATAGAGGGAGCTGGAAAGATGAAACCAGATAGAGGGGTGAGAGAAAACCAGATAGAGGGAGCTGGTGATGAACCAGATAGAGGGGGTGGAGAGAGAAACCAGATAGAGGAGCTGTTGATGAAACCAGATAGAGGGGTGAGAGTATATGATAGAGGGAGCTGGAAAGATGAAACCAGATAGAGGGGTGGGAGAGAGAAACCAGATAGAGGGAGCTGGAAAGATGAAACCAGATAGAGGGGTGGAGAGAGAAACCAGATAGAGGGAGCTGGAAAGATGAAACCAGATAGAGGGGTGGAGAGAGAAACCAGATAGAGGGAGCTGGAAAGATGAAACCAGATAGAGGGGTGGGAGAGAGAAACCAGATAGAGGGAGTTGGAAAGATGAAACCAGATAGAGGGGTGGAGAGAGAGAACCAGATAGAGGGAGCTGGAAAGATGGAAACCAGATAGAGGGGGTGGAGAGATGAAACCAGATAGATGGAGCTGGAAAGATGGAACCAGATAGAGGAGTGAGATAAGTCCAGATAGAGGGAGCTGGAAAGATGAAACCAGATAGAGGGGTGGAGAGAGAAACCAGATAGAGGGAGTTGGAAAGATGAAACCAGATAGAGGGGTGGGAGAGAGGAAACCAGATAGAGGGAGCTGGAAAGATGAAACCAGATAGAGGGGTGAGAGAGGAAACCAGATAGAGGGAGCTGGAAAGATGAAACCAGATAGAGGGAGTGGAGAGAGAGAACCAGATAGAGGGAGTTGGAAAGATGAACCAGATAGAGGGAGTGGAGAGAGGAAACCAGATAGAGGGAGCTGGAAAGATGAAACCAGATAGAGGGGTGAGAGAGAGAACCAGATAGAGGGAGTTGGAAAGATGAAACCAGATAGAGGGGTGAGAGAGTGAAACCAGATAGAGGAGCTGGAATGATGAAACCAGATAGAGGGGTGAGAGATGGACCAGATAGAGGAGCTGATAGATGAAACCAGATAGAGGAGTGGAGAGAGGAACCAGATAGAGGAGTGAGAGAGGAACCAGATAGAGGGAGTGAGAGATGGAACCAGATAGAGGGAGTGGGAGAGAGGAAACCAGATAGAGGGAGTGGAGAGAGGGAACCAGATAGAGGGAGCTGGAGAGATGAAACCAGATAGAGGGAGTGGGAGAGAGGGAACCAGATAGAGGGAGCGTGGAGAGAGGGAACCAGATAGAGGGAGTGGAGAGAGAGAACCAGATAGAGGGAGTTGGAGAGAGGGAACCAGATAGAGGGAGTGGAGAGAGGAACCAGATAGAGGGAGTGGAGAGAGGAACCAGATAGAGGGAGTTAGGAGATGAGATGAAACCAGATAGAGGGAGTTGGAGAGAGGGAACCAGATAGGAGGGATGAGAGGGAACCAGATAGAGGAGTGAGAGAGAAACCAGATAGAGGGAGTGGAGATGGAACCAGATAGAGGATGAGAGATGGACCAGATAGAGAGCGAGATGGATCAGATACAGGGAGAGAGAGAGAACCAGATAGAGGGAGTGGAGAGAGGGAACCAGATAGAGGAGCTGGAAAGATGAAACCAGATAGAGGGGTGGAGAGAGGGAACCAGATAGAGGGAGTTGGAGAGATGAAACCAGATAGAGGGGTGGGAGAGAGAAACCAGATAGAGGGAGTTGGAAAGATGAAACCAGATAGAGGGTGGGAGAGAGAAACCAGATAGAGGAGCTGGAGAGATGATGCCAGACAGAGGGGTGATATAGATACCAGATAGATGGAGCTGGAAAGATTGAAACCAGATAGAGGGGTGAGAGAGAAAACCAGATAGAGGGAGTTGGAAAGATGAAACCAGATAGAGGGGTGTGAGAGAGGAACCAGATAGAGGGAGCTGGAAAGATGAAACCAGATAGAGGGAGTGGAGAGAGAGAACCAGATAGAGGGAGTCGGAAGATGAAACCAGATAGATGGGTGGAGAGATGAAACCAGATAGAGGAGCTGGAAGATGAAACCAGATAGAGGGAGTGGGAGAGAGGAAACCAGATAGAGGGAGTTGGAAAGATGAAACCAGATAGAGGGGGTGGGAGAGAGGAAACCAGATAGAGGGAGCTGGAAAGATGAAACCAGATAGAGGGGTGGAGAGATGAACCAGATAGAGGGAGCTGGAAAGATGTAAACCAGATAGAGGGGTGGGAGAGAGAGAACCAGATAGAGGGAGCTGGAAAGATGAAACCAGATAGAGGGAGTGGAGAGAGAGAAACCAGATAGAGGGAGCTGGAAAGATGAAACCAGATAGAGGGGGTGGAGAGAGAAACCAGATAGAGGAGTTGGAAAGATGAAACCAGATAGAGGGGTGGAGAGAGAAACCAGATAGAGGGAGCTGGAAAGATGAAACCAGATAGAGGGGTGGAGAGAGAGAACCAGATAGAGGGAGCTGGAAAGATGAAACCAGATAGAGGGGGTGGGAGAGAGGAACCAGATAGAGGGAGCTGGAAAGATGAAACCAGATAGAGGGGTGGAGAGAGAGAACCAGATAGAGGGAGTTGGAAAGATGAAACCAGATAGAGGGGTGGAGAGAAGACCAGATAGATGGAGCTGGAAAGATTGAAACCAGATAGAGGGGTGGAGAGAGAAACCAGATAGAGGGAGCTGGAAAGATGAAACCAGATAGAGGGGTGGAGAGAGAAACCAGATAGAGGGAGTTGGAAAGATGAAACCAGATAGAGGGGTGGGAGAGAGAAACCAGATAGAGGGAGCTGGAAAGATGAAACCAGATAGAGGGGTGGGAGAGAGAAACCAGATAGAGGGAGTTGGAAAGATGAAACCAGATAGAGGGAGTGGAGAGAGAGAACCAGATAGAGGGAGCTGAAAGATGGAACCAGATAGAGGGAGTGGGAGAGAGAGAAACCAGATAGAGGGAGTTGGAAAGATGAAACCAGATAGAGGGAGTGGGAGAGAGGAACCAGATAGAGGGAGCTGGAAAGATGAAACCAGATAGAGGGGTGATATATAGTCAGATAGATGGAGTTGAAGATGAAACCAGACAGAGGGGTGGAGAGAGAAACCAGATAGAGTGGAGCTGGAAAGATGAAACCAGATAGAGGGAGTGGAGAGAGAAACCAGATAGAGTGGAGCTGGATAGAGATGAAACCAGATAGAGGGATGGAGAGAGAAACCAGATAGAGGGAGTTGAGAGATGAACCAGATAGAGGGATGTGAGAGAGGAACCAGATAGATGGAGTTGAGAGATGGAACCAGATAGATGGAGTGAGAGAGAGAGAGAACCAGATAGAGTGGAGTTGGAGAGAGAGAACCAGATAGAGGGAGTGAGAGAGAGGGAACCAGATAGAGGAGTGAGAGAGGAACCAGATAGAGGGAGTGGAGAGAGGGAACCAGATAGAGGGAGTGGAGAGAGGGAACCAAATACAGGAGGGGAGAGAGGGAACTAGATAGAGGGAGTGGGGAGAGGGTGACAGATAGAGGCAGTGGGAGAGAGGGAACCAGATAGAGGGAGTGGAGAGATGGAACTCAGATAGAGGGAGTGGGAGATGAGGAACTAGATAGAGGGAGTGTGGAGAGATGAAACCAGATAGAGGGAGTGGGAGAGAGGGAACCAGATAGAGGAGGGAGAGATGGACCAGATCAGATGGAGTGGAGAGAGGAAACAAATACAGGAGGGGAGAGAGGAAACCAGATAGAGGGAGTGGAGAGAGAGAAACCAGATTGAGGAGTGAGAGAGGAAACTAGATAGAGGGAGTGGGAGAGAGAGAAACCAGAGGGAGGGTAGGTGAGAGACCAGATAGAGGAGTGGAGAGAGAGAACCAGATAGAGGGAGTGAGAGAGATGGAACAGACTGAGTTGGAATATTGCCCAGATAGAGTGGGAAGAGGATCAGATAGAGGAGTAGACAGACCAGATAGAGGAGCTGGAGAGATGAAACCAGATAGAGGGAGTGAGAGAGAGAACCAGATAGAGAGGAGTTGGAGAGAGAGAAACCAGATAGAGAGGTGATATATAGCCAGATAGAGAGGAGTGGAGAGATGAACCAGATAGATGGGGAGACATATTTGTGCCAGACAGGGAGTAAGATGAAACCAGATAGAGGGAGTGGGAGAGAGAGAATCCAGATAGAGGGAGTTGGAGAGATGAAACCAGATAGAGGGAGTGGGAGAGAGAACCAGATAGAGTGGAGTGGAGAGAGGAAACCAGATAGAGGAGTGGAGAGAGAGAAACCAGATAGAGGAGTGGAAAGATGAAAGACAGATGGAGGAGAGAAACCAGATAGAGGGAGTTGGAGAGATGAACCAGATAGAGGAGTGGAGAGAGAAACCAGATAGAGGGAGTGGGAGAGAGGGAAACTAGATAGAGGGAGTGGGAGAGAGGAACCAGATAGAGGAGTGGAGAGAGGGAACCAGATAGAGGGAGTTGGAGAGATGGAACCAGATAGAGGGATGGGAGAGAGGAACCAGATAGAGGGAGTGGAGAGAGATAAACCAGATAGAGGAGTGGGAGAGAGGGAACCAGATAGAGGGAGTGGGAGAGAGAAACCAGATAGAGGGAGTGGAGAGAGGGAAACCAGATTCAGATGGAGTAGAGAGCAGAACAGAGAGGAGGGAGAGAGGAACCAGATAGAGGGAGTGGAGAGATGAAACCAGATAGAGGGAGTGGGAGAGAGGAACCAGATAGAGGGAGTTGGAAAGATGAAACCAGATAGAGGGAGTGGGAGAGAGGGACACAGATGTGAGGGAGTGGAGAGATTGAAACTAGATAGAGGGAGTGGGAGAGAGGGAACCAGATAGAGGGAGTTGGAGAGATGGAACCAGATAGAGGGGAGAGAGGGAATGCCAGATAGAGAGAGCAGGAAGACTGTTCATGATAGGAAGAAGAGTGGGAGAGAGTGGAACCAGATAGAGGGAGTGGAGAGAGGGAACCAGATAGAGGGAGTGGGAGAGAGGGAACCAGATAGAGTGGAGTGAGAGAGGGAACCAGATGCGAGGGAGTGGAGAGAGAGAACCAGATAGGGAGAGAGTGGAACCAGACAGAGGAGTGGAGAGAGTGTGCCAGACTAGAGTGAGTGAGAGAGACAGACAGAGGAGTAGAGATACGTAAGATGAGGAGGATAATCAGATAGAGTGGAGTGGGAGAGAGAAACCAGATAGAGGGAGTGGGAGAGAGGGAAACCAGATAGAGGGAGGGGAGAGAGAGAAACCAGATAGAGGGAGTGGGAGAGAGGTGAACCAGATTAGAGATGGATCGGGGAGAGAGAGAGAACCAGACAGATGATATGATATAGTTGAACTGACAGACAGAGAACCAGATAGATGGAGTGACATATATGTAACCAGACAGATGATGAAGAGTGAAACCAGACTTAGAGGAGTGGGAGAGATGAGAATTAGATAGGGAGTGGAGAGAGGGACCAGACAGAGGGAGTGTGAGAGAGGGAACCAGATACAGGGAGTGGGAGAGAGGGAACCAGATACAGTGAGTGGGAGAGAGGGAACCAGACAGAGGAGTGGAGAGAGGGATCCAGATGATGGAGTGGAGAGATTGAACCAGATAGAGGGAGTGAGAGGGAATCAGATAGAGGAGTGGAGAGAGTGAACCAGATAGAGGAGATGGGAGAGAGGAAACTACAGATAGAGGTTAGTGGGAGAGAGGAACCAGATAGAGGAGTGGAGAGAGGGAACCAGATAGGAGGGAGTGGGAGAGAGGGAACCAGATACGAAGAGAGGGAAACCAGATAGAGGGAGTGGGAGAGAGGGAAACCAGACTAGAGGGATGGAGAGGAAACCAGACAGAGTGGATGGGAGAGAGGAACCAGACAGAGTTATTTTTATTATTATTGCTCGCATTATATTCTTAGACGCGAGTGATATTTTTACATCTGTGATTGGTATGTGTGAGAGAGGAACCAGATAGAGGTAGTGGAGAGAGGGAACCAGATAGAGGGAGTGGGAGAGAGGGAAACCATGATTAGAGTGGAGTGGAGCAGAGAGACACTGGATTGAGAGAGATGGTAGAGAGGAACCAGATAGAGGAGAGTGAGAGAGATGAAACCAGATTAGAGTGGAGTGGAGAGATGAACTAGATAGAGGGAGTGGATAGAGAGATCCAGATCAGAGCGGAGTGGGATGACAGATGAACCAGATAGATGTAGTGATGAGAGGGAAGCTCCAGACAGAGGAGTGGGAGAGAGAGAACCAGATAGGAGTGAGAGAGATGAACTAGATTCAGAGGGAGGAGAGAGATGAACCAGATTCGAGGGAGTGGGAGAGAGGAAACTCAGATAGAGGGAGTGGAGAGAGGAACCAGATAGAGGGAGTGGGAGAGAGGGAACCAGATACGAGGGAGTGGGAGAGAGGAACCAGATCACGAGGGAGTGGGATGAGATGAACCAGATACGAGGGAGTGGGAGAGAGAGAACCAGATAGAGGGAGGGAGAGAGGAACCAGATAGAGGGAGGGGAGAGAGGGAACCAGATAGAGGCGAGTGGAGAGAGGAACCAGATCAGAGGAGTGGGAGAGATGAAACTAGATAGAGGAGTGGGAGAGAGGGAACCAGATAGAGGAGTGGAGAGAGGAAACCAGATAGAGGGAGTGAGAGAGTGAACTAGACCGAGGGAAGGGAGAGAGAAACTAGTAGAGGGATGAGATAGAACGATTGAGGGAGTGAGAATGCCAGATCGGGAGTGATGAGACAGACACAGGAGTAGATGTGAGTGAGTAGAAGGAACCAGATAGAGGAGTGGAGAGAGAGAACCAGATAGAGTGGAGTGGAGAGAGGGAACCAGATAGAGGGAGTGGGAGAGAGAGAAACCAGATAGAGGGAGGGTGGAGAGAGGGAACCAGACAGATGGAGTGAGAGAGGAACCAGATAGAGGTAGTAGAGAGAGAACTAGATAGAGGTAGTGGGAGAGAGGGATACCAAATACGGGAGTGATAGATATGGAACCAGATGAGGAGTGAGGAGAAACTGATAGAGAGAGAGAGAAAACCAGATAGAGGAGAGGGAGAGAGAGAGACCAGATAGAGGGAGGGAGAGAGGAACCAGATAGAGGGAGTGGTAGAGAGAGAACCAGATGAGGGAGAGAGAGGAACCAGATAGAGTCGGATGTGAGAGAGGGAACCACATAGATATAACCAGGTGAGAGAGAGGGAGATGAGTAGAACCAGACAGAGGAGTGAGAGAGGGAACCAGATAGAGTGTGAGAGGGACAGATAGGGAAACCAGATAGAGGGAGTGGGAGAGAGGGAAACCAGATAGAGGGAGTGGAGAGAGGGAACCAGATAGAGGGAGTGGGAGAGAGGGAACCAGATAGAGGGAGTGGGAGAGATGAGTAACGATTGAGTGGAGAGGAGAGAACCGATAGAGAAACCAGACAGGAGTGGAGCAGTAGAGATGAACCAGATAGAGTGGAGTGGGAGAGATGGAACCAGACAGATGGAGTGAGAGATGAAACCAGATTCGAGGGATGGAGATGAGAGAACCAGATGAGAGGAGAGACCAGATACGAGTGGGGAGAGAGAGGAAACTAGATAGAGGGAGTGGGAGAGAGGGAACCAGATAGAGTGGAGGGGGAGAGGAAACCAGATAGAGGTAGTGGGAGAGAGGGAACCAGATAGGAGGAGTGGAGAGAGGGAACCAGATAGAGCAGATAGAGGGAGTGGGAGAGAGGGAAACCAGATAGAGGGAGGGGAGAGAGGGAACCAGATAGAGGGAGGGGAGAGAGAGAACCAGATAGAGGAGGGAGTGAGGGAACCATATACTAGCTAGACAGATGAGAGAGAGGAACCAGACAGAGGAGTGGGAGAGATTGAACTAGATAGAGGGAGTGGGACGACGAACCGACTCGATGGAGTGGGAGAGAGAGAACCAGATAGAGGGAGTGGTATATTTTTATGAGTGGAGAGGAGGAACCAGATAGAGTTAGTCGAGAGAGGGAACCAGATTCGAGGAGCGGAGCAGGGAGAACCAGATATGAGGGAGTATGAGGAACCGAGATTGGGAGGACAGGTATTCGAGACGAGTGTGAGAGGATCCACATAGGAGTGGAGAGAGAGCTAGACAGAGGCAGTGAGAGAACAAGACAGTATGAGGAGTGAGAGAGAAACCAGATAGAGGGAGTGGAGAGGAGAACTAGTATAGAGGGAGTGAGACGAGAGAACCAGATAGAGAGGTGAGTGGGAGAGAGAGAGAACCAGATAGAGGGAGAGTGTTGAGAGCAGGGATAATGACCAGATAGAGCCAGAGAGGATGAGAGGAACCAGACAGGAGGTGAGTGAGAGATATACAGACAGATGATGTAGACATGATTTACCAGATACAGAGGGAGCCGGGAGAGAACAGATTTGATGGGATGGAGAGTAAACCAGATAGAGGAGTGGGAGAGGAACTGACAGAGAGAGCTAACAGTATGAGGGAGTGGGAGAGATGGAGACCAGATAGAGGGAGTGGGAGAGAGGAACTAGATAGAGGGAGTGAGAGAGAGGACCAGGATTGCAGATGAGAGGCTTAGATGTATGTAACCAGACAGACGTGACTGAGAGTAGAGGGACTTACCACAGGAGTGGGAGTATGCATGTAACCAGTATCAGAGGAGTGGGAGAGAAGGAACCAGATAGAGGTGGGAGAGAGAACCGACATGAGGAGTGGTAGGAGAGTAAACCAGATAGAGGGAGGGAGAGAGGGAACTCAGATAGAGGCAGTGGAGAGAGGGAACCAGATAGAGATAGAACCAGATAGAGGAGTGAGAGAGAGGAACCAGATAGAGGGAGTGGGAGAGAGGAAACCAGATAGAGGGAGTGGGGAGAGAGGAATCCAGATAGAGGGCATGGGAGAGAGAGAAACCAGATATAGGGAGTGGGAGAAAGGGAACCATATAGAGGGAGCGGAGAGAGTGGAACCAGATAGAGTCGAGTGCGAGAGAGAGAACCAGATGGAGACATGACAGAGTGAGGAGAGAGAGAGAACCAGATAGAGTGATGTATGTGATATATGTACCAGACGCAGATGGAGAGGAGCATATGAGATCAGAACCAGAGTAGAGTGGAGTGAGAGAGTGGAACCAGATAGAGGGAGTCGGAGAGAGAGAACCGGATAGAGGGAGTGGGAGAGAGAGAACCAGATAGAGGGAGTGGGAGAGAGGGAACCAGATACGAGGGAGTGGAGAGAGGGAACCAGATAGAGGGAGTGGAGAGAGAGTGGAACCAGACAGAGGGAGTGGGAGAGAGAGAACCAGATAGAGGGAGGGAGAGAGGGAACCAGATAGAGCGGAGTGGGAGAGAGAGAACTAGATAGAGGGAGTGGGAGAGAGAGAACCAGATTAGAGGGAGGGGAGAGATGGAACCAGATAGAGGTAGTGGGAGAGATAGAACCAGATAGATGGAGTGGGAGAGAGGAACACATACAGGTGAGTGGGAGAGAGAACCAGATAGAGTGGAGTGAGAGAGAGAGAACCAGATAGAGGAGGGGGAGAGAATGAACTAGATAGAGGAGTGGGAGAGAGAGAACCAGATAGAGGGAGTGGAGAGAGAGAACCAGATAGAGGGAGTGGAGAGAGGGAAACCAGATTTGATGGAGTGAAATGAACCAGATAGATGAGTAGACATAATAACCAGATTGATGGATGTGAGAGAGATGAACCAGATAGAGCAGAGTGGCATGAGGGAACCAGATGAGAAGGATAGAGACCAGATGCAGGGAGTGAGCGAGAGAGTGGAACCATATAGATGTCAGGACGATAGATGGCCCCAGATGAGATGTGAGAGAGAGATATTAACCAGATAGAGGGTAGTGGAGAGAGAGAACCAGATAGAGTGGAGGGGAGAAGAACCAGTGGAGAGAGCCAGATAGAGTGGAGTGGAGAGAGAGGAACCAGATAGAGGGAGGGGAGAGAGGGAACCAGATAGAGGTGAGTGGAGAGAGAACCAGATAGAGGAGAGAGAGAAACAGATAGAGGAGGGCGAGAGGGAACCAGATCAGAGGGAGTGAGAGAGAGAACCAGATAGAGATACCAGATAGATGAGTGGAGAGAGAGAAACTAGATAGAGGAGGTGGAGAGAGGAACCAGATAGAGGGAGTGGGAGAGAGGGAACTAGATAGAGGAGTGGAGAGAGAACCAGATAGAGAGAGAACCAGATAGAGGGAGGGGAGAGAGAGAACCAGATAGAGGAGTGGAGAGAGAGAACCAGATAGAGGAGGGGGAGAGAGGGAACCAGATAGAGGAGTGAGAGAGGGAACCAGATTCGAGGGAGTGAGAGATACGATGATGAGATAACTAGATAGAGAGAGAAACCAGATAGAGGGAGTGGAGAGAGGGAACCAGATAGAGGGAGTGGGAGAGAGAGAACCAGATATAGAGGGAGTGGGAGAGGAGAGAACCAGATAGAGGGAGTGGAGAGAGGGAACCAGACAGAGGGGGGAGAGAGGAACCAGATAGAGGGAGGGAGAGAGGGAACCAGATAGAAGTGACAGATGAGATGGGAGAGAGGAACTAGATAGAGGGAGGAGAGAGAGAACCAGATAGAGGGAGTGGAGAGAGGGAACCAGATAGAGGGAGTGAGAGAGAGAGAACCAGATTAGAGGGAGTGGGAGAGAGGGAACCAGATTCGAGGAGTGGGAGAGAGGGAACCAAATACAGGGAGTGGAGAGAGGGAACCAGATAGAGGGAGGGAGAGAAGGAACCAGATAGAGGAGAGTGGAGAGAGGAACCAGATAGAGGAGTGGAGAGAGGAACCAGATAGAGGGAGTGGGAGAGAGGGAACCAGATAGAGGCAGGGAGAGAGGGAACCAGATAGAGATAGAACCAGATAGGAGTGGGAGAGGGGAACCAGATTAGAGTAGTGGGAGAGAGGGAACCAGATAGAGGTAGTAGGAGAGAGAGAACCAGATATGAGGCAGTGGGAGAGAGGGAACCAAATCAGGGAGTGAGAGAGAAGCATGATAGAGGAGTGGTAGAGAGAGAACCAAATTTGATGGAGGGGAGAGAGTGAACCAGATAGAGTTAGATGCGAGAGAGGAGAACCAGATCTGACGAGTGGAGATGAGAGAACCGGATAGAGGGAGTGGAGAGAGGAACCAGATAGAGGGAGGGAGAGAGATGAACCAGATAGAGGGAGTGGAGAGAGAGAACCAGATAGAGGAGTGGGAGAGAGAGAACCAGATAGAGGGAGTGGAGAGAGAGAACTAGATACAGTATGGAGTGGAGAGAGGAACCAGATAGAGGAGTGGAGAGAGGGAACCAGATAGAGGGAGAGAGAGATGGAACCGGATAGAGGGAGTGGAGAGAGAGAGAACCAGATAGAGGGAGCGAGAGAGGAAACAGATAGATGGAGTGGGAGAGAGATGAACCAAGATAGAATTAGTTAAGAGACCGAGACAGAGAGTGGAGAGAGAGGAACTAGATAGAGGGAGCGGGAGAGAGAGAACCAGATTAGAGGGAGGGGAGAGAGAGAACCAGATAGAGGGAGGGAGAGAGAGAAACCAGATCCAGGAGGAGTAGAGAGGGAACCAGATACGAGGGAGTGGGAGAGAGGGAACCAGATAGAGGGAGGGAGAGAGAGGAACCAGATAGAGG
>NW_026286243.1:0-3560 GCF_023373465.1 Oncorhynchus keta | reverse complement strand
TCATAATATAATAGAGACAGTAGATCTAGCTGGTCTGTCATAATATAATAGAGACAGTAGATCTAGCTGGTCTGTCATATTATAATAGAGACAGTAGATCTAGCTGGTCTGTCATATTATAATAGAGACAGTAGATCTAGCTGGTCTGTCATATTATAATAGAGACAGTAGATCTAGCTGGTCAGTCATATTATAATAGAGACAGTAGATCTAGCTGGTCTGTCATAATATAATAGAGACAGTAGATCTAGCTGGTCTGTCATATTACAATGGACAGTAGATCTAGATGGCCAGTCATATTATAATAGAGACAATAGATCTAGCTGGTCCTGTCATATCATAATAGAGACAGTAGATCTAGCTGGTCCGTCATAATATAATAGAGACAGTTGATCTAGCTGGTCTGTCATATTATAATAGAGACAGTAGATCTAGCTGGTCTGTCATATTATAATAGAGACAGTAGATCTAGCTGGCTCACTATATTATAATAGAGACAGATCTAGCTGGTCTGTCATATTATAATAGAGTCAGTAGATCTAGCTGGTCTGTCATAATATAATAGAGACAGTAGATCTAGCTGGTGTCATATTATAATAGAGACAGTAGATCTAGCTGGTCTGTCATAATATAATAGAGACAGTAGATCTAGCTGGTCTGTAATAATATGATAGAAACAGTAGATCTAGCTGGTCTGTCATAATATAATAGAGACAGTAGATCTAGCTGGTCTGTCATAGTTATAATATAGACAGTATATCTAGCTGGTCTGTCATAATATAATCGGGACAGTAGATCTAGCTGGTCTGTCATAATATAATAGAGACAGTAGATCTAGCTGGTCTGTCATAATATAGTAGAGACAGTAGATCTAGCTGGTCTGTCATATTATAATAGAGACAGTAGATCTAGCTGGTCTGTCATAATATAATAGAGACTGTAGATCTAGCTGGTCTGTCATATATACAATAGAGACAGTAGATCTAGCTGGTCTGTCATAATATAATAGAGACAGTGGATCTAGCTGGTCTGTCATAATATAATAGAGACAGTAGATCTAGCTGGTCTGTCATATTATAATAGAGACAGTAGATCTAGCTGGTCTGTCATATTATAATAGAGACAGTAGATCTAGCTGGTCTGTCATAATATAATCGAGACAGTAGATCTAGCTGGACTGTAATAATATGATAGAAACAGTAGATCTAGCTGGTCTGTCATAATATAATAGAGACAGTAGATCTAGCTGGTCTGTCATAATATAATAGAGACTGTAGATCTAGCTGGTCTGTCATATTACAATAGAGACAGTAGATCTAGCTGGTCTGTCATAATATAATAGAGACAGTGGATCTAGCTGGTCTGTCATAATATAATAGAGACAGTAGATCTAGCTGGTCTGTCATAATATAATAGAGACAGTAGATCTAGGTGGTCTGTCATATTATAATATAGACAGTAGATCTAGCTGGTCTGTCATAATATAATCGGGACAGTAGATCTAGCTGGTCTGTCATAATATAATAGAGACAGTAGATCTAGCTGGTCTGTCATAATATAATAGAGACAGTAGATCTAGCTGGTCTGTCATAATATAATAGAGACTGTAGATCTAGCTGGTCTGTCATATTATAATAGAGACAGTAGATCTAGCTGGTCTGTCATATTATAATAGAGACAGTAGACTAGCTGGTCTGTCATATTATAATAGAGACAGTAGATCTGGCTGGTCTGTCATATTATAATAGAGACAGTAGATCTAGCTGGTCTGTCATAATATAATAGAGACCGTAGATCTAGCTGGTCTGTCATATTATAATAGAGACCGTAGATCTAGCTGGTCTGTAATATTATAATAGAGAGACAGTAGATCTAGCTGGTCTGTCATAATATAATAGAGACAGTAGATCTAGCTGGTCTGTCATAATATAATAGAGACAGTAGATCTAGCTGGTGTGTCATAATATAATAGAGACAGTAGATCTAGCTGGTCTGTCATAATATAATAGAGACAGTAGATCTAGCTGGTCTGTCATAATATAATAGAGACAGTAGATCTAGCTGGTCTGTCATATTATAATAGAGACAGTAGATCTAGCTGGTCAGTCATATTATAATAGAGACAGTAGATCTAGCTGGTCTGTCATAATATAATAGAGACAGTAGATCTAGCTGGTCTGTCATATTACAATGGAGACAGTAGATCTAGATGGTCAGTCATATTATAATAGAGACAATAGATCTAGCTGGTCCGTCATATTATATTAGAGACAGTAGATCTAGCTGGTCCGTCATAATATAATAGAGACAGTTGATCTAGCTGGTCTGTCATATTATAATAGAGACAGTAGATCTAGCTGGTCTGTCATATTATAATAGAGACAGTAGATCTAGCTGGTCTGTCATATTATAATAGAGACAGTAGATCTAGCTGGTCTGTCATATTATAATAGAGACAGTAGATCTAGCTGGTCTGTCATATTATAATAGAGACAGTAGATCTAGCTGGTCTGTCATATTATAATAGAGACAGTAGATCTAGCTGGTCTGTCATAATATAATCGAGACAGTAGATCTAGCTGGACTGTAATAATATGATAGAAACAGTAGATCTAGCTGGTCTGTCATAATATAATAGAGACAGTAGATCTAGCTGGTCTGTCATATTATAATATAGACAGTATATCTAGCTGCTGGTCTGTCATAATATAATCGAGACAGTAGATCTAGCTGGTCTGTCATAATATAATAGAGACAGTAGATCTAGCTGGTCTGTCATATTATAATAGAGACAGTAGATCTAGCTGGTCTGTCATATTATAATAGAGACAGTAGATCTAGCTGTTCTGTCATAATATAATAGAGACTGTAGATCTAGCTGGTCTGTCATATTACAATAGAGACAGTAGATCTAGCTGGTCTGTCATATTACAATGGAGACAGTAGATCTAGATGGTCAGTCATATTATAATAGAGACAATAGATCTAGCTGGTCTGTCATAATATAATAGAGACAGTAGATCTAGCTGGTCTGTCATATTACAATGTCTGATAATATAATATAGACAGTAGATCTAGATGAGACAGTAGATCAGCTCATATTATAATAGAGACAATAGATCTAGCTGGTCCGTCATATCATATTAGAGACAGTAGATCTAGCTGGTCCGTCATAATATAATAGAGACAGTTGATCTAGCTGGTCTGTCATATTACAATGGAGACATAGACTAGAGGCCAGTCATATTATAACAGAGACAATAGATCTAGCTGGTCTGTCATATTATAATAGAGACAGTAGATCTAGCTGGTCTGTCATATTATAATAGAGACAGTAGATCTAGCTGGTCTGTCATATTATAATAGAGACAGTAGATCTAGCTGGTCTGTCATATTATATAGTAGAGACAGTATATTATAATAGATCTAGCTGGTCTGTCATATTATAATAGAGACAGTAGATCTAGCTGGTCAGTAGATCTAGCTGGTCTGTCATAATATAATCGAGACAGAGATCTAGCTGACTGTAATAATATGATAGAAACAGCAGATCTAGCTGG
>NW_026286242.1:0-2063 GCF_023373465.1 Oncorhynchus keta | reverse complement strand
GACTGTAGCGGTCCTGCTGACTGTAGCGGTCCTAGCTGACTGTAGCGGTCCCAGCTGACTGTAGCGGTCCTGCTGACTGTAGCGGTCCCAGCTGACTGTAGCGGTCCTGCTGACTGTAGCGGTCCTGCTGACTGTAGCGGTCCTGCTGACTGTAGCGGTCCCAGCTGACTGTAGCGGTCCTGCTGACTGTAGCGGTCCTGTTGACTGTAGCGGTCCTGTTGACTGTAGCGGTCCCAGCTGACTGTAGCGGTCCTGTTGACTGTAGCGGTCCCAACTGACTGTAGCGGTCCTGCTGACTGTAGCGGTCCTGTTGACTGTAGCGGTCCTGCTGACTGTAGCGGTCCTGCTGACTGTAGCGGTCCTGTTGACTGTAGCGGTCCTGTTGACTGTAGCGGTCCTGCTGACTGTAGCGGTCCTGTTGACTGTAGCGGTCCTGTTGACTGTAGCGGTCCTGCTGACTGTAGCGGTCCCAGCTGACTGTAGCGGTCCTGCTGACTGTAGCGGTCCCAACTGACTGTAGCGGTCCCAACTGACTGTAGCGGTCCCAACTGACTGTAGCGGTCCTAGCTGACTGTAGCGGTCCTGCTGACTGTAGCGGTCCTAGCTGACTGTAGCGGTCCCAACTGACTGTAGCGGTCCCAGCTGACTGTAGCGGTCCTGCTGACTGTAGCGGTCCTGCTGACTGTAGCGGTCCCAACTGACTGTAGCGGTCCTAGCTGACTGTAGCGGTCCTGCTGACTGTAGCGGTCCCAGCTGACTGTAGCGGTCCTGTTGACTGTAGCGGTCCCTGTTGACTGTAGCGGTCCTGCTGACTGTAGCGGTCCCAACTGACTGTAGCGGTCCTGCTGACTGTAGCGGTCCTGCTGACTGTAGCGGTCCTGCTGACTGTAGCGGTCCTGCTGACTGTAGCGGTCCCAACTGACTGTAGCGGTCCTGCTGACTGTAGCGGTCCCAGCTGACTGTAGCGGTCCTAGCTGACTGTAGCGGTCCTGCTGACTGTAGCGGTCCTGCTGACTGTAGCGGTCCCAACTGACTGTAGCGGTCCCAGCTGACTGTAGCGGTCCCAGCTGACTGTAGCGGTCCTGCTGACTGTAGCGGTCCTGTTGACTGTAGCGGTCCTGCTGACTGTAGCGGTCCTGCTGACTGTAGCGGTCCTAGCTGACTGTAGCGGTCCCAGCTGACTGTAGCGGTCCTGTTGACTGTAGCGGTCCTGCTGACTGTAGCGGTCCCAGCTGACTGTAGCGGTCCCAGCTGACTGTAGCGGTCCTGCTGACTGTAGTGGTCCCAACTGACTGTAGCGGTCCTGCTGACTGTAGCGGTCCTGTTGACTGTAGCGGTCCTGCTGACTGTAGCGGTCCTGTTGACTGTAGCGGTCCTGCTGACTGTAGCGGTCCTGCTGACTGTAGCGGTCCCAGCTGACTGTAGCGGTCCTGCTGACTGTAGCGGTCCTGCTGACTGTAGCGGTCCCAGCTGACTGTAGCGGTCCCAGCTGACTGTAGCGGTCCTGCTGACTGTAGCGGTCCTGTTGACTGTAGCGGTCCTGCTGACTGTAGCGGTCCCAGCTGACTGTAGCGGTCCCAGCTGACTGTAGCGGTCCCAGCTGACTGTAGCGGTCCCAGCTGACTGTAGCGGTCCTGTTGACTGTAGCGGTCCCAGCTGACTGTAGCGGTCCTGCTGACTGTAGCGGTCCTGCTGACTGTAGCGGTCCTGCTGACTGTAGCGGTCCTAGCTGACTGTAGCGGTCCTGCTGACTGTAGCGGTCCCAACTGACTGTAGCGGTCCTGCTGACTGTAGCGGTCCTGTTGACTGTAGCGGTCCCAGCTGACTGTAGCGGTCCTGTTGACTGTAGCGGTCCCAACTGACTGTAGCGGTCCTGTTGACTGTAGCGGTCCCAGCTGACTGTAGCGGTCCCTGCTGACTGTAGCGGTCCCAGCTGACTGTAGCGGTCCCAGCTGACTGTAGCGGTCCTGCTGACTGTAGCGGTCCCTGCTGACTGTAGCGGTCCCTGCCGACTGTAGCGGTCCTGCTGACTGTAGCGGTCCCTGCCGACTGTAGCGGTCCCA
>NW_026286241.1:0-8206 GCF_023373465.1 Oncorhynchus keta | reverse complement strand
GCCGCCCCATAAAATAGTATCATAGTGTCAGTTATAGTCTGTTTTAGGAACAGCTACCCAAAATATTTCACCTTCTTTATTACCTTACCAAACATATCATGACATTAGTGAGAGTCAAAATCTATCAAATGTGTGATTGTCTAAACATTTGGGCCATTGAAACAGTGTGCACCCCTCCTATAGAAAAGGGGAGAAGGTCTATGTAAAGGTCATTTTGTTTAACTTCCACAAATATATATACATATTTTTTTACTTACTTTAGGTTTAAGGAAGTGTGTAGGTCCCATTATTTATCATAGTGCTAGGAAGGTTACGTTGCAGTGATATAAATTGATGTGATGCTGCTGCTGACCACCAGAGGGAGTCCAATACAAGTTTATTTGACAGGACCATTTTTTTTAACCCTAATTTAACTTGGCAAGTCAGTTAAGAGCAAATTCTTATTTTTAATGATGGCCTGTGAACAGTGGGTTAATAACTTCCTTGATCAGAATGACAGAATTTACCTTGTCAGCTCGGGGATTCAATCTTGCAACTTTTCGGTTGCTAGTCCTACGCTCTAACCACTAGGCTATCTGCCGCCCAAATGGTCCTAGGAAGGTCTGTAATCGCTAGATTGCTGTCTTCTGACATGAAATGGTGGAAAATCTAAAAAACTAGTTGTGTAAACATACATATTTTTAAGAGGTTGCAAACCAGACTGCACAATGTTCTACATTTTTAAAATTACTGATAGACATAATTTACAAACAAAGCATTTGTGTTTAGTGAGTCCGCCAGATCAGAGGCAGTAGGGAGGACCAGGGATGTTCTCTGTTTAGTGAGTCCTCCAGATCAGAGGCGGTAGGGAGGACCAGGGATGTTCTCTGTTTAGTGAGTCCTCCAGATCAGAGGCAGTAGGGAGGACCAGGGATGTTCTCTGTTTAGTGAGTCCTCCAGATCAGAGGCAGTAGGGATGACCAGGGATGTTCTCTGTTTAGTGAGTCCTCCAGATCAGAGGCAGTAGGGATGACCAGGGATGTTCTCTGTTTAGTGAGTCCTCCAGATCAGAGGCAGTAGGGATGACCAGGGATGTTCTCTGTTTAGTGATTCCTCCAGATCAGAGGCAGTAGGGAGGACCAGGGATGTTCTCTGTTTAGTGAGTCCTCCAGATCAGAGGCAGTAGGGATGACCAGGGATGTTCTCTGTTTAGTGAGTCCTTCAGATCAGAGGCAGTAGGGATGACCAGGGATGTTCTCTGTTTAGTGAGTCCTCCAGATCAGAGGCAGTAGGGAGGACCAGGGATGTTCTCTGTTTAGTGAGTCCTTCAGATCAGAGGCAGTAGGGATGACCAGGGATGTTCTCTGTTTAGTGAGTCCTCCAGATCAGAGGCAGTAGGGAGGACCAGGGATGTTCTCTGTTTAGTGAGTCCTTCAGATCAGAGGCAGTAGGGATGACCAGGGATGTTCTCTGTTTAGTGAGTCCTCCAGATCAGAGGCAGTAGGGATGACCAGGGATGTTCTCTGTTTAGTGAGTCCTCCAGATCAGAGGCAGTAGGGATGACCAGGGATGTTCTCTGTTTAGTGAGTCCTTCAGATCAGAGGCAGTAGGGATGACCAGGGATGTTCTCTGTTTAGTGAGTCCTCCAGATCAGAGGCAGTAGGGATGACCAGGGATGTTCTCTGTTTAGTGAGTCCTCCAGATCAGAGGCAGTAGGGATGACCAGGGATGTTCTCTGTTTAGTGAGTCCTTCAGATCAGAGGCAGTAGGGAGGACCAGGGATGTTCTCTGTTTAGTGAGTCCTTCAGATCAGAGGCAGTAGGGAGGACCAGGGATGTTCTCTGTTTAGTGAGTCCTCCAGATCAGAGGCAGTAGGGAGGACCAGGGATGTTCTCTGTTTAGTGAGTCCTCCAGATCAGAGGCAGTAGGGAGGACCAGGGATGTTCTCTGTTTAGTGAGTCCTCCAGATCAGAGGCAGTAGGGAGGACCAGGGATGTTCTCTGTTTAGTGAGTCCTTCAGATCAGAGGCAGTAGGGAGGACCAGGGATGTTCTCTGTTTAGTGAGTCCTCCAGATCAGAGGCAGTAGGGAGGACCAGGGATGTTCTCTGTTTAGTGAGTCCTCCAGATCAGAGGCAGTAGGGATGACCAGGGATGTTCTCTGTTTAGTGAGTCCTCCAGATCAGAGGCAGTAGGGATGACCAGCGATGTTCTCTGTTTAGTGAGTCCTCCAGATCAGAGGCAGTAGGGAGGACCAGGGATGTTCTCTGTTTAGTGAGTCCTCCAGATCAGAGGCAGTAGGGATGACCAGGGATGTTCTCTGTTTAGTGAGTCCTCCAGATCAGAGGCAGTAGGGGTGACCAGGGATGTTCTCTGTTTAGTGAGTCCTCCAGATCAGAGGCAGTAGGGATGACCAGGGATGTTCTCTGTTGAGTGAGTCCTCCAGATCAGAGGCAGTAGGGAGGACCAGGGATGTTCTCTGTTTAGTGAGTCCTCCAGATCAGAGGCAGTAGGGGTGACCAGGGATGTTCTCTGTTTAGTGAGTCCTCCAGATCAGAGGCAGTAGGGATGACCAGGGATGTTCTCTGTTGAGTGAGTCCTCCAGATCAGAGGCAGTAGGGATGACCAGGGATGTTCTCTGTTGAGTGAGTCCTCCAGATCAGAGGCAGTAGGGAGGACCAGGGATGTTTTCTTGATAAGTGTGTAAATTGGACCATTTTCCTGTAATTTTGCGTGTCAGGGAAAATGTATGGCTAGAAAAGTACATTATTTTATTTAGAAATGTAGTGAAGTTGTGCCACCAGAGAGTTCGAGTCCAGGCTCTGTCGCAGCCGGCCGCGACCGGGAGGCCCATGGGGCGGCGCACAATTTGCCTAGCGTCGTCTGGGTTAGGGAGGGTTTGGCCGGTAGGGATATCCTTGTCTCATCGCGCACTAGCGACTCCTGTGGCGGGCCGGGTGCAGTGCACGCTGTCCAGGTCCCTAGGGGTATGGTGTTTCCTTCGACACATTGGTGCTGCTGGCTTCCGGGTTGGATGCGCGCTGTTGTTTCAGAGGACATATGGCTCTCGACCTTCGCCTCTCCCGAGTCCGTGCGGAAGTTGTAGCGATGAGCCAAGACAGTAACGAGTAACAATTGGATACCACGAAATTGGGGAGATAAAGGGGGTTAAAAAATAAGAAATGTAGTGAAGTTGTTGAAAATATAAAAAGTCATAGTACAAATACCCAAAAAAACGACTATTTTCACTTAAGTACTTTACAACACTGGCTATTAATACAGACAATTTGTATAAACCCTTATAAACTATCTTTGTAATCATATGACAATATTTTAGGTTGACAATAATTATATTACACAATTTCTGATATATCACATGCCTTTCTTTTATTTTCCCACATAAGTAAAATCAGGAATCTACTGCCAGTCATTCCAATTAGACTGGTTTGAAGTTCTCCCTGTCCAATATTGCTTCCATTTTCACCCCATTCTGGACCTTTGAGGATTTATGACATGGCCCCTCTAGTAATTTAATTGGATCTCTATGGTGCTACCAAGGTGACCTTTTGTGTTTCTGGACAGCTGCAGGTTGCTATGGTTACTAGATTGTTCATGTAGCATGAATGTGACAATAACAAGGTCGCTAGGGTAACTTGATTGATGATGTAACATGCAGTAATTGTACATGTGCATTGAAAGAGTGTGACAAGTACAACGCTAGGAGACCACAAGGACTGAGGAAGGTGTACATACAAGGGTGTATATATGAACAGCATTGATCAGTACATATCCAGTGCCTTGTAAAAGTATTCATCCCCTTGGTGTTTTTCCTATTTTGTTGCATTACAACCTGTAATTTAAATGGATTTTTATTTGGATTTCATGTAATAGACAAACACAAAATAGTCCAAATTGGTGAAGTGAAATTCAAAAAATTACTTGTTTCAAAAAAATTCAACAAAAACAAAATCGGAAAAGTGGTGAGTGCTTATGTATTCACCCCCTCTACTATGAAGCCCTAAATAAGATCATATGTATTCACCCCCTCTACTATGAAGCCCTAAATAAGATCATATGTATTCACCCCCTCTGCTATGAAGCCCTAAATAAGATCATGTATGTATTCACCCCTCTGCTATGAAGCCCTAAATAAATCATATGTATTCACCCCTCTGCTGAAGCTAAATAAGATCATATGTATTCATCTGCTATGAAGCCTAACCAGATCATATGTATTCACCCTTGCTATGAAGCCCTAAATAAGATCATATGTATTCACCCCTCTGCTATGAAGCCCTAAATAAGATCATATGTATTCACCCCTCTGCATATGAATAAATAAGATCATATGTATTCACCCCTCTGCTATGAAGCCCTAAATAAGATCATATGTATTCACCCCTCATAGCAAAGGGGGTAAATACATCATATGTATTCACCCCTCTGCTATGAAGCCCTAAATAAGATCATATGTATTCACCCCCTCTGCTATGAAGCCCTAAATAAGATCATATGTATTCACCCCTCTGCTATGAAGCCCTAAATACATATGTATTCACCCCCTCTGCTATGAAGCCTGTAAATAAGATCATATGTATTCACCCCTCTGCTATGAAGCCTGTAAATAAGATCATATGTGAGGGGTGAATCTGCTATGAAGCCCTAAATCATGTTCATATGAATAAATGTCACATGTTCTGCTATGGGCCCTAAATAAGATCATATGTATTCACCCCTCTGCTATGAATACTGTAAATAAGATCATATGTATTCACCCCCTTGCTGATGAAGCCCCTAAATAAGATCATATGTATTCACCCCTCTGCTATGAAGCCCTAAATAAGATCATATGTATTCACCCCCTCTGCTATGAAGCCCTAAATAAGATCATATGTATTCATGTTGCTGAGGGGTGAAGCCTGTAAATAAGGCATTGTATTCACCCCTCTGCTATGAAGCCCTAAATAAGATCATATGTATTCACCCCCTCTGCTAGTAGGCCCTAAATAAGATCATGTGTATTCACCCCTCTGCTATGAAGCCCTAAATAAGATCATATGTATTCACCCCTCTCTGGTAAATAAGATCATATGTATTCACCCCTCTGCTATGAAGCCCTAAATAAGATCATATGTATTCACCCCTCTGCTATGAAGCCCTAAATAAGATCATATGTATTCACCCCTCTGCTATGAATACTGTAAATAAGATCATATGTATTCATGTCTGCTATGAAGCCTAAATAAGATCATATGTATTCACCCCCCTCTGCTATGAAGCCCTAAATAAGATCATATGTATTCACCCCTCTGCTATGAAGCCCTAAATAAGATCATATGTATTCACCCCCTGCTGAGGGTGAATACCTAAATAAGATCATATGTATTCACCCCTCTGCTATGAAGCCCTAAATAAGATCATATGTATTCACCCCTCTGCTATGAAGCCCTAAATAAGTATCATATGTATTCACCCCTCTGCTATGAAGCCCTAAATAAGATCATATGTATTCACCCCCTCTGCTTGAAGCCCTAGGTGAATAAGATCATATGTATTCACCCCTCTGCTATGAAGCCCTAAATAAGATCTGATTCTGGGGTATGTATTCACCACCTCTGCTATCAAGCCCTAAATAAGATCATACTGTATTCACCCCTCTGCTATGAAGCCCTAAATAAGATCATATGTATTCACCCCTCTGCTATGAAGCCTAAATAAGATCATATGTATTCACCCCTCTGCTATGAAGCCTGTAAATAAGATCACTGTATTCACCCCTCTGCTAAATAAGATATTTATTCTGCCCCTCTGCTGAAGAAATACTGTAAAATAAGATCATATGTATTCACCCCTCTGCTATGAAGCCTAAATAAGATCATATGTATTCACCCCCTCTGCTATGAAGCCCTAAATAAGATCATATGTATTCACCCCTCTGCTATGAAGCCCTAAATAAGATCATATGTATTCACCCCTCTGCTAAATGAAGCCCTAAATAAGATCATATGTATTCACCCATATGTATTCACCCCTCTGCTGCTATGAAGCCCTCTGCTATGACCTAAGATCATATGTATTCACCCCTCTGCTATGAAGCCCCTAAATAAGATCATATGTATTCACCCCTCTGCTATGAAGCCCTAAATAAGATCATATGTATTCACCCCTCTGCTATGAAGCCCTAAATGAAGATCATATGTATTCACCCCTCTGCTATGAAGCCTAAATAAGATCATATGTATTCACCCCTCTGCTACCCTAAATGCTATGTATTCACCTCTGCTATGAAGCCCTAAATAAGATCATATGTATTCACCCCCTCTGCTATGAAGCCCTAAATAAGATCATATGTATTCACCCCCTCTGCTATGAAGCCCTAAATAAGATCATAAATCTGCTATAGAAATCATATGTATTCACCCCCTCTGCTATGAAGCCTAAATAAGATCATGTATTCACCCCTCTGCTATGAAGCCCTAAATAAGATCATATGTATTCACCCCCTCTGCTATGAAGCCCTAAATAAGATCATATGTATTCACCCCTCTGCTATAAGCCCTAAATAAGATCATATGTATTCCCCCTCTGCTATGAAGCCCCTAAATAAGATCATATGTATTCACCCCCTCTGCTATGAAGCCCTAAATAAGATCATATGTATTCACCCCTCTGCTATGAAGCCTAAATAAGATCATATGTATTCACCCCTCTGCTATGATCACACCCCCTCTGTGCCTAAATAAGATCATATGTATTCACCCCTCTGCTACATGAAGCCTAAATAAGATCATATGTATTCACCCCTCTGCTATGAAGCCCTAAATAGATCATATGTATTCACCCCTGCAGCTATGATACAGTGCCTAAATGATCACATGTATTCACCCCCTCTCAGCAATGATACCTAAATAAGATCATATGTATTCACCCCTCTGCTATGAACAGCCCTAAATAAGATCACATGTATTCACCCCTCTGCTATGAAGCCCTAAATAAGTTACAGTATTCACCCCCTCTGCTATGAAGCCCCTAAATAAGATCATATGTATTCACCCCTTTGCTATGACCCCTAAATAAGATCATATGTATTCACCCCTCTGCTATGAAGCCCCTAAATAAGATCATGTATTCACCCTTTGCTATGAAGCCCTAAATAAGATCATATGTATTCACCCCCTCTGCTATGAAGCCCTAAATAAGATCATATGTATTCACCCCCTCTGCTATGAGCCCCTAAATAAGATCATATGTATTCACCCCCCTCTGCTATGAAGCCCCTAAATAAGATCATATGTATTCACCCCCTCTGCTATGAAGCCCTAAATAAGATCATATGTATTCACCCCCTCTGCTATGAAGCCCTAAATAAGATCATATGTATTCACCCCCTCTGCTATGAAGCCCTAAATAAGATCATATGTATTCACCCCCTCTGCTATGAAGCCCTAAATAAGATCATATGTATTCACCCCCTCTGCTATGAAGCCCTAAATAAGATCATATGTATTCACCCCCTCTGCTATGAAGCCCTAAGCTAAGATCATATGTATTCACCCCTCTGCTATGAAGCCCTAAATAAGATCATGTATTCACCCCCTCTGCTATGAAGCCCCTAAATAAGATCATATGTATTCACCCCCTCTGCTATGAAGCCCCTAAATAAGATCATATGTATTCACCCCCTCTGCTATGAAGCCCTAAATAAGATCATATGTATTCACCCCCTCTGCTATGAAGCCCCTAAATAAGATCATATGTATTCACCCCCTCTGCTATGAAGCCCCTAAATAAGATCATATGTATTCACCCCCTCTGCTATGAAGCCCTAAATAAGATCATATGTATTCACCCCCTCTGCTATGAAGCCCTAAATAAGATCATATGTATTCACCCCCTCTGCTATGAAGCCCTAAATAAGATCATATGTATTCACCCCCTCTGCTATGAAGCCCTAAATAAGATCATATGTATTCACCCCCTCTGCTATGAAGCCCCTAAATAAGATCATATGTATTCACCCCCTCTGCTATGAAGCCCCTAAATAAGATCATATGTATTCACCCCCTCTGCTATGAAGCCCCTAAATAAGATCATATGTATTCACCCTCTTTGTTATGAAGCCCCTAAATAAGATCTGGTGCAACCAATTACCGTCAGAAGTCACATAAAGTCCACCTGTCTGCAATCTAAGTGTCACACGATCTGTCATATGATCTCAGTATATATACA
>NW_026286240.1:0-17912 GCF_023373465.1 Oncorhynchus keta | reverse complement strand
TCGAGGGTTCACTACTTTCCTGTTGGCAGGTAACATAGAATGACAAAACAGAACAGTCTATATTGTTCAATACTATGAGTCTTATCATCAGCAGATTCATTTAGGCCAAAGTCTAGAACTACAATAACTTTCACATTTATATTATTTTTAAGTTATATCTTGAAAATGTAGAAGAAAAACACACCTGCTATGTCTGAGTTTCAATTTAGAAAGCAATAGCAATGTTTGAAGGATCAAAGGCTAGCAGCACCCTCTTATGGCACTGGAAGGCCTGGGTGTAAGTCCATAAACACTGTAAAATGCTACAGTAATCTAGTGATGTGCAGTATCTTTATTCGACAGACACATTTGATACATACTGTAGCTCGGTCATGTGTTTACCAAACATATATCAGTCTCAAAAAGCTGATCATTAAAACAGGACTTTCTCTTACTGGGACTTTCTCCTACAAGGACTTTCTCCTACAGGGACTTTCTCCTACTGGGACTTTCTCCTACAAGGACTTTCTCCTACTGGGACTTTCTCCTATAAGGACTTTCTCCTACAAGGACTTTCTCCTACTGGGACTTTCTCCTACAAGGACTTTCTCCGGTCTGTGATCAGACTCAGTGGAGAGTGTCTCATCTGTGAGGTCACAGACATGACCACTGAGTTTAGCCTTGCTTAGCACCATCTGTCAGTCCCACTGCCAGGGCGGAAGGACTCCAGTCACAGTGTTAATTGTCTGACTGTTATCACCATTCAACGTAGGCCAAAGCCTGGGCATAGCCTACAGTAGATGGGACAACGGTTAAAAATGACCCTCTAAAGATCCCAGATATAGATGTGTGAGCTTGATTTGTTTGAGAAAGATTTCTGTACTCTAATGCCAAAGTTGATAGACTCTGTAAAAGAAAAATGATACCCCTACACACACACACAAACAGCACACCTACAGTATGTCACTCCTCACTCCTCACTTTATTTGCAGGACACAATGATCCTCCCACAAAGCCTGAAGCTGAGTGGCTGCTGCATCTCTACAGTATGTGAGAGTGCTGCTGTTGATGGTGCTGGTGGCGATGGAGCCTGTGGAGGTGGGGTTGGCGAGTCTCAGGCTGCTCTGCCTTTCTGCCAACAAACCAGGCCAGGTAGAGGAGCAGGAAGGTGACCGCCCCTCTCAGGCTCAGCAGCGACAGCTGCAGCAGGAGGAAGGCCCTGAACATTTCCCACCCAGTATAACTCAGGAAGAGAAGCCTGAACTCCAGAGAGGACCACAGCAGGAGGGAGTTGAGCAGGACAGCCAGGGCCTCAAAGCCACAGAAGACCCGCTGCCACAAAGCGTTACCCCCGGGGGATGTTCTGGGGAAGGGCGGCGTGCGCCTGAACACAGGTGCCACAAGTCCATGCAGGATTTAGCTATGATGGTCAACAGGCACCAGGGGGCACACTGGGGGTAGATGCCTGAGAAGAACATGACGTGGCAGTAGGAGATGAGGAGCTCCAGGTAGCTCCAGGTCTGGGTGTCACACGGTGGTCTGTTGCTCTGCTCTATGATCTGTCTAAGGACGGAGAGACTGACATTCCTGGTGGGTGCCGGCCAGGGGGCGTCCTCATCCTTCTGAGGCAGGGGAAATAGTGCGGACAGTAGCTTGATGCCCAGATGGGTGGCCAACTGCAGACAGGTGGGCGCACCATGGCGAGGTCCTTCAAGATCAGAGCCTGTAGAAGTGGACGGAAAAGTGGTTGAAGAGGCAGGAGAGAGGATAACCTCCAGGGGAGCAGGGCTGTTGCCTTGGTGACTGTTGCCTGGCGGCTCGGGATCGGGGCTGAGGCCTTGGGACAGTTGGAATGCAACACAGTCCATCCCTGCCATGGCAACCGTGAGGGCATTTTGGGGAGGTAGACAAGGATGTTGTGAAAGAGGAAACTGAGCTCTTCTCTCCAGGAGGAAGTCCCCCACTAGTCCATCTAGGTGTAAATACATCAGGATAAGAATGGAGGAGAGGCCAGAGGGTGCAGGTTAGGAAGGCAACGGGGAGTGTTGCAGTCTCCTCAAGCTCATCTTTCCAAAGAGGTGGGCATCAATCTGGGGCTGTGGTGGTGCTGTGCCCTGTGCCACCCTGGGCACCGCTGCTGCTATTGATGAGTGACTGTGTGACAGATGAGTGACCACAGTCCCCCAAGTCCCTCTGCAGGGCTTTGCTATTCTCCCCCAGCACTGCAGGAACAGCTCTGACCACACCACACTAGAGAGGGTGAAAAAAGACCAGGTTGTTCCCCAGCCTGAGGGGTAGAAGGAGAGAAACATGGGCAAGGTGGATTTCAGGGAGGGAGCACTGATGAGCGAACCCTCAAACCCAAAGTAGAGGGCCACCACCTCCCCAAAATAAGCCCTGATATCTTCAGCAGCTGCCAATGCTCTCTCTGGCTGAAGGGTTTGAGGCCACACCAGCCAGCCCACCACCTCCCCTGGAGGCTCTGAAACAATGGGGCTTCATGTAGGGGAGTAGATGCTAGTTAGGACTCTTAAGCGGGACAGACTGGCCATCACTGGTTCTCCTGGGAAGGAGGGAATCCGCTGGAGCACCTGAATTTCCTCTCCCTCCCCACTCTCAGCCTGTCTAGGATCCTCTGCACCAGGGTCACACACTCAGCCGATGGCAGCATCCCATACACCCCCTCCGTGGGGCGCATCCCCCAGGTCCCCCACCTCCCGTGCCTGACCTCCTATAGGGCAGCAGGGCTTGTGTCTGAACAGAAGGTCCTCGTCAGCCTCCAGGAGCAGCCGCTCTGGCGTGGCCCCCACCACCATGATGGCACCCCCGGCCCTGGTCTGGCTGATCACTCTGGCCAAAGGTCTAGTCCCCCAGGGGCTCAGGTGTAAGGATCTTCCCAGGAGCCAGTCCACAGTGTCAGCCTCCACCTCAGGGTGGAACTCCAGCAGAATCAGAGGGGTGATCTCATTGAGGTGCTGCACGGGCATGAAGGCTGCCATGGTGATGTTGGTGAGTTCTTTCCTCCGTGTGTTCCCTCCTCCTAAAAACATGCTGTCCCGGAGGGCGGTCATAGTTCCTTCTTCCTGGTGGTGACAGGGGTTCTGCGTAGTGTTCGCCAGCCCCCTGCTTCCTCTCTTCTCTTCACAAGGTACAGAGACAGAGCTTTGATGGACAAGATTGTCTCGGCACACAGTGCCACAGGGATGTATGATGACACTAGCTGAAGCTGTGAGAATGTCTGAAAGTGGGGCAGCACAGTGCGGTTGCATTGTGACATCAGCATAATGTCATAGAAGAATGGTTGTCACTAGTTAGCACAGCCACAAAAGTAAAAATTAGTTTTTTGGTCTTAATTTAAGGTTAGGCATAAGGTTAGCAATGTGGTTAGGGATAAGGTTAGGTTAAAAAAATGATTTTAAAGATAAATTATAGAAATAGGTGTGGTTTAGCCATAATTGTGACTTTGTAGCTGTGGTAACTAGTGACAAACTGGAAGAATGTCCTGTTTTCTCATACACTGAGCTGTAATGAAATTAGCATTCATCTAATTCTGGTACTGAGGTGATGGCATTGAGACTGCTGGAAAATATTTTGCATACCTTTTATAAAACTTTTTTTTTTGTAAGTCTACACCCTCCTTGGATATCTTCACATTTTATCGTGTTACAAAGTGGGATTTAAATGGATTTATTGTGTTTTTTTTGTCAACAATCTACACAAAATACTCTGTTATGTCAAAGTGGAAGAAAATGTCAGAAATACTAACTACTAAATATAACACTAATATACCTTGATTAGGTAAGTATTCAACCCTCTGATTCAATACATGTTAGAAACACCTTTGGCAGTGATTACAGATGTAAGTCTTCTTGGGTAAGTCTCATAAAAACTTTGCACACCTGTATTGTGCAATATTATTATTCTTTTAAAAGTATTCAAGCTCTGTCAAGGTGTAGGGAATCATGGCTAGACAGCCATTTTCAGTCTTAGATTTTCAAGCAGTCACGACTCCTCGGCTCCTCTCCGGCTCCTCTCCTTGTTCGGGCGGTGTTCAGCGTCGGTATCACTGGTCTTCTAGCCATCGCCACTCCACTGTTCGTTGTTCCATTTGTTTTGTCTTGTTTCCCCGCACACCTGGTTTACATTCCTAATCACACTACATACAGTATATATTCCCTCTGTCCCCCCATGTTTTGTGTGGAATTGTTATTTGTTACGTGTTTTTTGTGTGATGCGCCAGGCTGGTGTTTCCCAGTACCGGATTTCACCCATGGTATATTCATTGTTAAACTCTTTGCCTTCATTGTGACTTTGTCATGCTTTACACTTTCACTTTTGGCTGGAGGTTTGTTTGAGCAGTTGCGTCCAGCTGTTGTTGCTTCTGCGCCTGATCACAACTCTCTGCTCTCCTGCACCTGACTTCTACACCAGTAGCGCACAACCTTGACAAGCAGATTTAAGTCAAAATTGTAACTTGGCCTCTCAGGAACATTGACTGTTTTCTTGGTAAGCAACTCCAGTGTAGATTTGGCTTTATGTTGTAAATTATTTGTCACGTCTAGTCAAGGTGGGTGGAATCAGGCGCAGAGAGCAAATAGTGAATAGTAGTTTATTCTCCGGTGAACAAAAATAAACACGGACAACCCAAAATACAAACAGGGTGAAAATATCCAAAACAGGATAACAGACAAACCGGAGAATAAAAAAACACAAAAACACCGACAGCCGAAAAGCGAAATGACAAAAACAAACAATCCCGCACAAAACAAGGGGCGGGACAACCTACATTATATACAGATACTAATTAACTAACACACAGGTGAAAACAATCAGACAAAACCAACAGATAACCGAAAAGGGATCGGTAGTGGCTAGTAGGACGGTGACGACGACCGCCGAGCACCGCCCGAACGGGCAGGAGTGCCAACCTCTGGGATTTTGGCTGTGATTAACTCCATCCAATTTCTTTTCATCCTGAAAAACACCCCAGTCTTTGTAAAGCATTTTTTATTTTTGTATTTAACTAGGCAAGTCAGTTAAGAACAAATTCTTATTTACAATGACAGCCTAAAGGGGAACAGGGGTTAACTGCTTTGTTTAGGGGCAGAACAACAGATGTTTACCTTGTCAGCTCAGGGATTCAATCCAGCAACCTTTCGGTTACTGGCCCAACACTAGGCTACCCACTAGGCTACCCCTCATACCATGATGCAGCCACCACCATGCTTGAAAATAAGAAGGCAGTTATTCAGTGATGTGTTGTGTTGGATTTGCCCTAAACACAAGGCTTTGCATTTAGGCCAAAAAGAGTATTCCTTTGCCATGTTTTTTTCTTTTCAGTGTTACTTTACTGCCTTGTTGCATACACGTGCATGTTAAAAACAAAAACACATTTATATTTGTATTCTTCTTATCACTCTGTGATGTAAGTCATTATTGTGGAGTCACTACTATGTTGCTGATCCCTCCTCAGTTTTCCCGCGTTACAGCCATTGAACTGTGTTGCCCAATGGCCTCATGGTGACATCCCTAAGCAGTTTCCTTCCTTTCCTGCAGCTCAGTTCAGAAGGACGACTGCATCTTTGATGTGTCTGGGGGGTTTAATGCTTCATCCACAGTATAATTATTAACTTGACCACGCTTAAAGATATTATGGTGGAAAATTGCAAGACTATGTTATAATACTGTTATTGCATCAAATGGTTGTTTAAATGCAACAAAATAGAATATTCTTAACTATTGTGTGTTGTTCTTCTGAGGATGGACCTCTGAGAGATAACACTGACAGGAGATTTACAATGTCTTTTGGGTGATAAAACCTAAAGAGCATTCCAGAGCCTGAGTTAATGTTTCTGTTCTTTACCGTACCAGGAGAGATGGTTCCAGTTTGAACTCGGAGGGACAGACACTGGTCTCTATTCAATGAAAACTGTTGACACAGCAGATACTGTCTGCTACGTATTATAGGTATCTTTCATACAGATCTTAACCGTGTGACCCATTCTATAGATCTGTTGTTCGTCATGTAGGTTGAAAGGGGTGTATCTTGGCTATAAAAACCTTTGTACTTTTGTCTCGGGGCTCTCAACGAATCATCTGAGCGTGAATCGTCGATCAACCATGACCAGCCATCATTATCGTAGAGCACTCAATCGATTCACTTTGTATGTGTGCGTTGTCCATATAACTTACTATGTGATTTGTTAAGGCACTGTGGTTTTCATACTCTCATAATCAAAACATACAATATCATTCATTTACTAACCTGAAAATGAGTGGTCAATTCCTCTTCAAAAAGTAAAAAATAGTTGATCCAATTAACCGTAATAAGTAGGCCTAATGAATTAGCACAGCAAGGAGGCTCTGTGGGTGGATTCAGACATGTGATACCATCTTTTACCAGAAGATGGTGATATCACCCTTACAAATCAGAGAAAGCATTTCCTATACAGTACAGTAGTTCCACAAAGTCACTACAAGGGTAATATGAATCAGGTGTTGCTGACGACTGAAGATAACTTATGTGACTCATCCAGCTATGAGTCACTAATATCCTACTTAGTGATAGAACACTGCTACCTGTGATGTGCACCAGTTAACGCCAAGAAAAAAAAGACCAGCTCAAAAAAACCTGCTCACTGATTTGTTTATCTATTTCTGAAATAGCATTGAAATATGAGTCCCTCTCTGACTCATAGGCTTGTATACAAAGCCTGCAGTATAGTGTTTATTGTGCAATTGATACAGTTGAGTCTAACGAAAGCCATTGGAGCGATGCCAAGCCTGACAGTGTTCCAGCATTTCTTGGAAACCCATTGGCTGACTTTCGTAATTTCTTCCGGGAAAATGAATATGCATGCCTCCAGCCAGAAAACAGCAGAGAAAACAGGGAGTGGGGAAGGGAGAGGGTGAGAGAGGAGGGGTAAGATGCAGGAGTGAAAGAGAAAGACAGTACAGTCCATTCATTCCAGTTTCAATCTCCCAGTGTTCGTCAATATGAGGAGCAGTCTGTGTGGGCTCAGGCAGAGTGTAGATGTGACAGCTCTGACATCACCACTCCTTCAAATACCCTGAGATGAGATGGGGCCCAACAAATTGCCAGCAGAGACAAGCCTATAGGATGACTCACTCACCTCACCCCATCATACAGAGGCCACCAGGAAGCTCACAGGTAGCTCTGCCTGTCTGCCAGATAGATGTGTACAAGTTTTCTTCCACGGAACAGATATACACCGATGAATACTTCATGACCACTAAAAGCCTGTTTTCTTCTTTCAATATAATGTAACTGACATCTACGAGATCCTTTGAGGTGGATGAAAAGAAGAATGGTTGTTGAGGGAATAAATCACTTTTTTGCGTAGGTAATGAATGAGTCCATGGTTTATGTTTAGGAAACAGTTTTAGTGCATTTGCATCTCAAAGAAGAAAATATTCTGTAAAACTTGAAATGTAAATTCATGGAAGCACAAATATTTGACGTTACTTCCAGGAGGGCAGACCGTTTTGGTTCTACACACCACGATAAGGTATATATAACATCTGTTTACAGGAGATTCTGACTTGCCTGTTCTGCCATCTGAATAAATTAATTGAAATGAATAAACCAACATTGGAAGAGGTTGTCTAATACAATTGTCTAATTCAATAACACAACATTCCAAGGGTCAACAACAAAGACAAGGTTGTCACAATTGGATGATGAATAGTTGGACTCTAGCCTGATCCCACAAGCTTGCATGAGGGTCGTTCCACCTCAAAAAGCCCAAGAAAGAGGATTTCAACACCCACCATCTCAGATAGTTCTGAAATTGTTTCTGTTGTTAGAAACAGATAATGTTGCATCATTTCTGCAACATTATTTTGTTGAAATATAATTTAATCTCTAAAAGATTTACCTAATTAATTGCACCCAAATTTGCCCATTTCAATTATAGGATTCATATATTATTTAATAAATATAGGACCTAACATCCGATTCCAACAATGAGTTAGACCTGAGTAATTAAAGAAATTGTCAAAAAGCACCACGTTCCCCCACATCCCACGGCCCCCACATGCCATGAACCCCCACATCCCACGGACCCCCCCACATCCCACGGCCCCCACATGCCATGAACCCCCACATCCCAAGGACCCCCACATCCACGGTCCCCCACATCCCACGGCCCCACATCCCAAGGACCCCCACATCCCACGGTCCCCCACATCTCACGGACCCCCACATCCCAAAGACCCCCCACATCCCACAACCCCCCACATCCTATGGACCTCCCACATCCCACGTCAACAATTAATACAAATATTTACTTCTAAGATTCTATTTCTTTCTAAGATTTTACTGAGTTAAAGTTAACCTGAGTTAAAAGTAGGGGCATGGATCAGAAAACCAGTCAGTATCTGGTGTGCCCACCATTTACCTCACACAGGCCGACATATCTCCTCTTCTCATAGAGTTGATCAAGCTGTTGATTGTGGCCTGTGGAATGTTGTCCCACTCCTCTTCAATGGTTGTGCGGTTGCTGGATATTGGCGGGAACTGGAACAAGCTGTCGTATTCGTCAATCGTGAGCATTCCAAACATGCTCAATTGGTGACATGTCTGGTAAGTATGCAGGCCATGGAAGACATAAGGTGATGGCGGGGATGAATGGCACGACAATGGGCCTTAGGATCCTGTCACGGTATCTCTGTGCCTTCAAATTGCCATTGATAAAATGCAATTGTATTCGTTGTCCGTTTATGCCTGCCCATACCATAACCCCACCGCCACTATGGGGCCCTCTGTTCACAATGTTGACATCAGCAAACCGCTCACCCACATAACACCACAGGTGGTCTGCTGTTTTGAGGCCGGTTGAATGTACTGCCAAATACTCTAAAACGACGTTGGAAGCCGGCTTATGGTAGAGATATGAACATTAAATTATCTAGCAACAGCTCTGGTGGACAATCCTGCAACCAGCATCCCAATTGCACACTCCCTCAAAACTTGAGACATCTGTGGAAATGTGTTGTGAGACAAAACTGCACATTTTAGAGTGGCCTTTTAGTGTCCCCAGCACAAGGTGCACCTGTGTAATGATCGTACTGTTTAATCAGCTTCTTGATATGCCACACCTGTCAGGTGGATGGATTATCTTGGCAAAGGAGAAATGCTCACTAACAGGGATGTAACCAAATTTGTGCACAACATTTGAGAGAAATAAGCTTTTTGTGCGTATGGACATTTCTGGGATCTTTTATTTCAGCTCATGAAACCAACACTGTAGATGTTGCGTTTATATTTTTGTTCAGTGTAGTATGTTCAGAGAAATTTGTCTTTGAAGTTGTTGGGTTTATGCCCCATTTAATATCCTGATATTACCTGGTTCTGACCACTAGATGGTGGGGAAAACAGGGGGACACACCTAATTTACCTAGAGTACATTACAAAGGATGAAGAAACAAAACTCTGAGCCACAGCTCCATACTACTTGTCAACCATAGAGAACTGACACTATATACTCGTCAAAAGTTTGGTCCAAATTGGCTGTTAGGTACTATAATTATTGATTATATGAATCCTATATATTAAAATTGCCAATTTGGGTGCAATCAATCAGCTTAATTCCTCAGAGATCAAATTATATTTTATCAAAATAATGCTTACAGAATGCTTATCTTATCTGCTTCTTACTATAGAAATGATTTCAGAACAATCTGAGATGGTGGGTGTCATGGCTTGCTGAAATGACATGGAACGACCCATGACTGGTTCGCTACAGTGGTAAATCAGTCTGGTGTATACCAGGCTAGTTAGACAACACCAGCTGGGAATATTTTCTCTGTGGTTATTCAACACCAGTATGCATTATTGTACACTTCCACAATAAATCCTTTATCAATTGTCAAAGTAGTGAGGCCCAGCTCAAGCTATTTTCCCCGTGTCACAATAACTCTGATGACAGTAGATGACAGTTCACATCACTGACCAATCTGAATGTGTTATTAGCCTTGGCGGCTGGCTCTGGCACGGGGTTTGTTCAGAGGATCAGGGGCTGAAGTAACTTTGGGTTAAGCTCTTACAGCCAACTGTTCAAAGCCTTTTTTCACTGTTCTTCCTCTGTACTGCCATTACTCTATTTATGGAGTTAGTGGAAAGACTGTACTTGCAGTACCTTTACTTGAGAAAGCCTTTGAATCTTTTTCTGGAACACCAACAGACATGACATAAACCTCAACATCACATCATGGGCAAAACATTAGTCCAACAAGGAGTTTCCATCACTGAAGCTGTGAATACCCAGTTTAGTTTTCAGGGGGAAAGATATGTTAGACATGCAGATACTTGTATTGGCTGCAGTGGACACAGCTGACATACTGTAGTTTCAGCGTGAAAGTCACTGTTTTCCGTTACAGCTACACCATGGATGTGAACCGAAGTCAATGCTGGAACACATGAATGAATCTCGAAAGGGTTTGTCTGAAAACGTAGGCTAAAGTGAAGCCCTATAAATAAAAATGATGGAGCAAAGTTTCAGATGAGTTTCCTTGTCTCTGTTTTTAATTTACATTTTTGTAATTAATAATTGCGATGTATTTTCACTCTACCTTATCTAAATGCATATTACATGCTTTTATATCTCTCTCTTTTCTTCATTCCATTATCTCGATAATCTGCCCAGCAACAGAGTAAGGAACAGGAAACTATGTACAGTCTATTGAATAGGCTGTAACAAAGTGCTTCTCTACATACCTCTATTAGTGCTCTCTGGGATTTGAACATTCCTTCTAATTTTAACTCCCCTCCTCCTCCTAAGTATGTCCTAAAAGTACAACATGTTTCAACTTCAAAACGAATGAGAGGGAGGCGGTTATCTGAGGATGATGCAACAACTATTTCAAATGTAGACCAACTGATATTGATTGACAGGTCATTTAACGGTTTCGCAGTACACAGAGTTACACTGAGCCAGGCTGTGCTGATATGGTCATGTTAGCAGTGGGAAAAAAGGAGAGTTTTGTTTTAGCTTTGGTAGTGTGGTGGAATCAGTATTGGAACTGGTCATTAGCTCAGCAATGTTGGTGGAAGAGCAGAGGTGACACGAGTAGAGGGACATTCCAAAATGTCTCGAGCATGGCATACTGGAAGAGTCTGGAGCTGTGAAAGTATAAATAGAATAATGACAGGGTGGCTCTTGCATGCACACTTGGAAAATAATCTGTTTGACATGGCTCAGGGCCTTGCGGTGTTTTAGGCCTACATGTGTCATGTCTAAGTGATGTCAACTACAGGAGGGATTAGCAAACCAAAAAAGTATGTCTATCAGCCTCACACCAAAACATCTGTGACCTTATTTGTCTTAACATGTATACTGCAAATGCATTTTTTGTCTTCTTTAGACACATATCACTGTATCTGACATAAAAAAAATGTGTAAAACCATAGATATGCTGAACAATCCCAAGCCTTTCCCCTCTGCAGCCAGCAGTGAAATTAGTGTTCAGGACACTGTGCCACTGGTATGCTGGCAGGCACAAGGTGGAAACTAGGCCATCTATATCTGTCCTTGAGGCTGATTCTGAATGTATTATGTAAGGGCACAGCATGGGTTACATAACCCTAGTCATGCACTCACTCTCTACCCCCACCCCTCTGTGCTATAGATTGTTCAACAACACCAACCCACCAGTAAGAATAATACAACTAAGATCCCCCCCACACACACACACACACAACTCCCTCCGTCACAAGCTCTGAAGATTTATATCTTATTTCATGACAACTTAACAATGCGTTTGACTTCATGACAGATGTCATAGTAGAGTAGTTGCACAACAAATATAAATACATTCAGTTCCTTGTCAATTTGTATTTCAATAGAGTGGAAGAAGGCAATAACATCTTGTATTGCCTAATAAGCTATATTCCATATGCTTTTATGCTCTTTGAAACCAATACAAGTGTTTATCAGAGTCTATGTTCAAAGAAAAAAGGACGACTTTCAATGAGCACTGCCTCTTACAATTGCACACTAGACAGCTGTCACCTCCGCTCTGCAGCTAGCCAGGATTGTAGGTCAAAGTGTGCCCATTGAACAACACATGGATTGGTGACACATTGAGTCACATAATGGCATTAGGTGACAAGGTCATTACCTCCCAGTTACAGGAAATAATGCAGATTGCGCTCCTTCCTGGAGCCGACCTGGCACTGAGCTAGAGAACTGCTTACGGAGCTCAACCTAAAATAAGAACGGCCAGACATGGCTTTCATACTCTGTCTGCATCTGCATCATTAACATTTGTGCTTTTCAACATATTGTGAAGAAAATAACTTTGGGCTGAAAGTATTTTTCAGGTTTATTGATCTGAATGTGAAAACTTGATTTTCCATTTGTTACCCGCCCATTTTATGATTATTTCATCACATCCCCTCCTCTCTGCAACCAGCAGTGGTTGCTGTGGCAACTATGTGACGTATTTTAGAATCCAGGAATAGAAGCATGTGGAAGGAAGGGCTCTGAGGTCTTGTGTTCTTCGTCACAATGCTCTGTTTTTCTCATGTTTTTCTGATGTGTGTGTCAGAGGTTAATACTGAAACGCATACGGTTTTGCCTCAAAGCAAAATGTTAACACAGAGTAAGTGTTCATTGTGAGTTAGTGCATGTGCTTTGGATTTAGTAGATGGAGAGTGATAGACATACAGTATAGAGTTAAAGGGGCAATCTGCAGTTGAAACTATAACAACGCTACTGCTGTTCTGGTAAACAGCTGAGGGATGGGGTTGGGGAAATTTAACTCACTCTCAAATTCATAGACAAAGCTATGGATGCAAGGACTGACCATCCATGATGTCACAATTATAGTTTTAACCATGTTTTGAGGCTATACAGTGTTAGTTTACAATTGCGTTGTTTACAAACAATGGAGTAAAATAAGCTTGTAATTTGGGTTCTAATGAGTTATGGCAGTTAAAATATGCTCATAAGGCGTTTATAAGAATCAATAGGTTTATATAATTAATTTGTCAAAAAATGTATGTAGCAATTGCATATTGCCCCTTTAAGGAGGAGGGGGGGCTTAGTCCCACTGTTACGAAACAGACTCCCAAGTTACACAAAATGAGTCGTGTTCTATTTTTAGGAGCCGCAGTACATCTCATATGCTTATGATTATGAAGCAGTGGATGTGGCTGTGTGTATAGATGATTCCATAAGAGTTGAATGTGTTTCTAGTTTTACTAGAAACTACAGCATGGTGTTGAGCATTCCTAACTGTAGCGTGTCAATGAGTGCAGGGCAGATAAGTAGTGCAACATGTCAATGTGTTACAGCCCATTATCTAAACCGAGACACAATAACCTCAGCTTCTGGAATGAGGCTGTGATATGATCTGAGACAGGCCAACAGGGTTGAAAGAGTTTGACGAGAGATAGCGAGTGCGAGGGGGAGAAAGGCTCAACAAAAGAAAGAAAGAAAGAAAGAAAGAAAGAAAGAAAGAAAGAAAGAAAGAAAGAAAGAAAGAAAGAAAGAAAGAAAGAAGAGAGAGAAAATTTGACAAGGTGTGTTCCAGGTGTGCAGGAAGTGTGGTGAAATCTTTTCCTGCAGTAATCCAGCCTGGTCTCATAGACTAGACGTAGCATTTTTTGACATTTTATTTATTTATTTCACCTTTATTTAACCAGGTAGGCTAGCTGAGAACAAGTTCTCATTTACAACTGCGACCTGGCCAAGATAAAGCATAGCAGTGTGAACAGACAGCAACACAGAGTTACACATGGAGTAAACAATAAACAAGTCAATAACACATTAGAAGAAAAAAAGGGAAAAAAAAAAAAAAGAGTCTATATACATTGTGTGCAAAAGGCATGAGGAGGTAGGCGAATAATTACAATTTAGCAGATTAACACTAGAGTGATAAATTATCAGATGGTCATGTGCAGGTAGAGATACTGGTGTGCAAAAGAGCAGAAAAGTAAATAAATAAAAACAGTATGGGGATGAGGTAGGTAAATTGGGTGGGCTATTTACCGATGGACTATGTACAGCTGCAGCGATCGGTTAGCTGCTCAGATAGCAGATGTTTAAAGTTGGTGAGGGAGATAAAAGTCTCCAACTTCAACAGTTTTTGCAATTCGTTCCAGTCACAGGCAGCAGAGAACTGAAAGGAAAGGCGGCCAAATGAGGTGTTGGCTTTAGGGATGATCAGTGAACATCGTAAATGTAATTCTGGTATTAGTATGACATGTTACGTTTGAAATGGTTATATAAGACAGATGGTTACTTAAGGCTAAGGTGGTTGGTTGTAGTGGATGAGTGGGCGTACAATGCGAACATCTAGGTTTTGAGTTCAAACCTCATCACGGACAACTATAGCATTTTAGCTAATTAGCAACTTTCATTTACTTACTACTTTTAGCTACTTTGCAACTACTTAACATGTTAGCTAACCCTTCCCCTAACCCTAACCTTAACCCTTTTAGCTAATCCTTCCCCTAACCCTGACCTTAACCTTTTAGCTAACCTTCACCTAACGCTAACCTTAACCCTTTTAGCTAATCCTTCCCCTTCCCCTCCCCCTAACCCTAACCCTGACCTTAACCTTTTAGCTAACCCCTTCCCCTAACCCTAACCTTAACCCTTTTAGCTAATCCTTCCCTAACCCTAACCCTAACCTTAACCCTTTAACCTAACTCCTAAATGAACCCTAACCCCTAACCGAGGTAATATTAGCCAGCCTTCAAAACGTTAGCCACCCTAACTAGAATTCTAGCATATTGTAAAATTCTGCAAAATTCAGTAACATATTGTACGATTTGTTAATTCATAACATATAATACAAATTGTAATTCAGTAAAACATATCATACGAAATGGGTGGTGGGGTAACCACAAATTAATACATACCATACGAAACGTAGAATATCATACTAAATGGAGTCTCTGAATTTACATACAGAATAATATGAAATGCTCTGAGACCAGGTTGCAGCAATCATTCATGTGTCAATAGAACAGAATGTACAGTACATTATAGTATAGAGATCATGGCCTTCGTTTTCCTCAGTGGACTCTCATGTTGGTATTTTAGGCACGATCCCAGTGTGTCCCAGAGGACGTTACACAACATCCCTGTACCACCATCTTTCACTAAAACCTCCCTGTCCTCTCCCAGTGGTCAATTCTGTCATTCAGTCTTGCTGGGATAAAAACAGCCTAACTGTGAGTCCTCTGTGCCACTGTGTACCACCCACACTTGGCAGGCAGGACAGAGATATTTATATGTATAGAGATCACTGTATGATGTGAGTGTGTAATGCCTCAAGTGAGTGTGTATTTCAGGCAAATAAGGCAAAAAGCAGCCTTGTTACCTGTAGTTACAGTTACATCAAAGTGTTCTTTAACTCAATTGAAGACACTGATATTGAGTACCATTATATGAATTAAGGTATGACCTGTTCAATTACGTCTGTGAATACATGCATGCATCCCAGATATCTCCCACCTACCCCACCCCAGCTTGCAGTAAGATAGATAGATATACTAGCCCCTGCCCCGATGATGTTTGATCTCCTTTGGCCTGTGATAGCCATTGCAAACACAGTGAGGAGGACAGGGACCTTACCATGTACATTGAGTTCTGTACAGAAGAACGCTGGAGAACATGGGTTATCCAACTAATCCCTGACCCCATACAGGGTTGGGTAGGTTACTTTCTAAATGTAATCCGTTACAGTTACTAGTTACCTGTCCAAAGTAACAACTTTTGGAATACCCAAACTCAGTAACGTAATTGTTACGTAAAATATGTGAAGAGGTGTGGAGTCAGGCGCAGAGAGCAAAAGGACGTGGGAAAAACACACTCTAACACAAAAACAGACGAACAAGCCCGCACGAAACAGAAGCGGGCTGAACAACCTTATATAACCCCACCCTAACAACCAAACAATAAACAGGTGATACCAATCAGACAAAACCAAAGGAACACAGAACAACGGATCGGTGATAGCTGGTAGACCCGCGACGACGACCGCCGAGCGCCACCCGAACAAGAAGGGAGTCACCTTCGGTAATATTCGTGACAGTAATCTGATTACATTCAGTTACTTTTAGACTACTTTCCCCTTAAGAGACATTAGAAGAAGACAAAAATGTATGTTACCAATTGAACAACTTCTGTTGCAGGATAAATCAATGTTAAAGTTTACATAGCTGGCCATATATGGATGTTACATTTTTTTAACCCATTTCTTTCTACTACATATAATAATACGATTAGAATTATATCTTTACATTACTATAAATCATTTATATGTCCAAAATGGATGTAGCAACTACAGATTTCCCCTTTAAGTCTATCAAAAGTGTGCTAGTTTGAGTATGGGTCCATTAGGCCTATGGATTTTTGTTATCTGCATGAATTAGATTGCGCAATAAATGCCCCACTTTTATTCCATAGGCTGTTGCAAGAGTGCATTTTTCATTGACTGTCAACTGATTTCAAAAACAATGATTGATTTGCAACTTAAACTTCTTGAAGAGGGCCTCAGACTACCGCCACTAAAGAGGGATTCACATGATCTTTTGTTTATCTATATCTTGCATCCAACACAAATGATAAATTCTGGCAACCAAGACCCACGTAAACAGCAAGCACTCACGAGGCTCTGTTGAAGGGATTGTTGAAGGGGAGAGGACCAAGGCAGGCACTGTGCCAGTTGAGGTGGGTGCGTAGTGGTTGCATAGTTAGTGGAGAGGGCCGAAGGAATGCCTGTGGTCATACCAAATTGACAGCGAGGGTGATAATTGGGAAATGACATCACTAGCGCCTTGCAGCGCCTGGCTATTGTAGGCCTAGCGGTCAATGGACATAACACTGTATAAACAGATGAACATCAAAAGTACATGATGAGTCACTATTCATTTAATCATTGTAATTCATTTCATCTTGTTTTGCCTAAGAACAGATATGATATATTATGAGGTCAGCAACCAGTTCATTGATTATTATACACAGTGCATACAAAACATTAACGACACCTGCTCTCTCCATGATATGGACTGACCAGGTGAATTAAGGTGAGAGCTATGATCTCTTATTGATGTCACTTGTTAACCCCACTTCAATCAGTGTAGATGAAGGGAGGAGACAGATTAAATAATGATTTTTACACCTTGAGACAATTGAGACATGGTTTGTGTATGTGTGCCATTCAGAGGGTGAATGGGCAAGACAAAATATTGAAGTGCCTTTGAACGGGGTATGGTACTTGGTGCCAGGCGCACCGGTTTGTCAAGAACTGCAACGCTGCTAGATTTTTCATGCTCAACCGTTTTCCTGTGTGTTTCAAGAATGTTCCACCACCCAAAGGACATCAGGACTATTTGACACAACTATGGGAAGCATTGGAGTCAACATGGGCCAGCATCCCTGCGGAACACTTTCCACACCTTCTATACTCCTTGCCCGATGAATTGAGGTTGTTCTGAGGGCAAAAGGAGGCGTGCAACTAAATACTAAGAAGATTGTCCTAATGTTTGGTATACTCTGTGTATGTGTGTAGTTTAACCAATTTAGATTTGAAAACTTTTGTCTTTATCTATTTCCAGAAAAAATAACATGGTTTAAAAATGTATTAATCCTATAGGAACTAGACTGACATGGAGGAAAGAATTTCATAAAATCTCAAGCTGTTGCCTGCCTGTAGTCTGGATTTGAAACTAATTCAAGGAGAGACTTTTTAAAACCCAGGATGTATTGTCATAAGATGCTTGGTGGTCATTCGACTGATGCATACAGTATGTTCCACTCTAAAAGCTCGTGTGACTGCTGAATTCTGCTGTTTTTATGGAGCATTTCATAAGAAGCCATATGGAAAACAGAGAGTATTTCCCTGCACTATATCCCTCCAGACATTACAGTTTTTTTATTTTTATGAACGTCTCCTTT
>NW_026286239.1:0-2121 GCF_023373465.1 Oncorhynchus keta | reverse complement strand
TGATTAGAGAGTAGATTATGGAATCTACAGCAGCATGGTGTGTGGTGGTCATGGGTAATATATTAATGGAATCTACAGCAGCATGGTGAGGTGTGTGGTGGTCATGGGTAATATATTAATGGAATCTACAGCAGCATGGTGTGTGGTGGTCATGGGTAATATATTAATGGAATCTACAGCAGCATGGTGTGTGGTGGTCATGGGTAATATATTAATGGAATCTACAGCAGCATGGTGTGTGGTGGTCATGGGTAATATATTAATGGAATCTACAGCAGCATGGTGTGTGGTGGTAATGGGTAATATATTGGCCTGCTGTTTCTGATTGTATTCTTGTTATGGAACGTCATAATTGATTTTGTTTTTTCTCTCTCTCTCACGTTCCTCTTTCTCGGTTCGCTCTCTGTTTCCCAGAACGTTCAAAGGGTTTTTAATTACAATCCCACAGTGAAGCCAGCTGTGCTTGACGCTCCAGTGACATTCCTGGGATGTTCTGCTGACGTCCCCTGTCCTCTCTGTCCTCCCTGTGACTTCAGACTGCCATCGTGACTCCCTCACTTCCTCAGCCAATCACGACTCAGAAGATGCTTCATAGGGAATGGAATGTTCTGCAGGTTCCTTAAACCCTGTTCTAATCCCATTCAGCACCGCTGGGTCCAAGATATGGACCGGATCTCTGGGTGCTTTAGACTAGAGTGGGTCCAAGATATGGACCGGATCTCTGGGTGCTTTAGACTAGAGTGGGTCCAAGATATGGACCGGATCTCTGGGAGCTTTAGACTAGAGTGGGTCCACGATATGGACTGGATCTCTGGGAGCTTTAGACTAGAGTGGGTCCAAGATATGGACCGGATCTCTGGGTGCTTTAGACTAGAGTGGGTCCAAGATATGGACCGGATCTCTGGGTGCTTTAGACTAGAGTGGGTCCACGATATGGACCGGATCTCTGGGAGCTTTAAACTAGAGTGGGTCCAAGATATGGACCGGATCTCTGGGTGCTTTAGACTAGAGTGGGTCCAAGATATGGACCGGATCTCTGGGAGCTTTAGACTAGAGTGGGGACACGATATGGACCGGATCTCTGGGAGCTTTAGACTAGAGTGGGTCCACGATATGGACCGGATCTCTGGGAGCTTTAGACTAGAGTGGGTCCACGATATGGACCGGATCTCTGGGTGCTTTAGACTAGAGTGGGTCCTTCTGTAGCTCAATTGGTAGAGCATGGCGCTTGTAACGCCAGGGTAGTGGGTTCGATCCCCGGGACCACCCATACGTAGAATGTATGCACACATGACTGTAAGTCGCTTTGGATAAAAGCGTCTGCTAAATGGCATATATTATATTATTATTATTATTATCTCTGGGAGCTTTAGACTAGAGTGGGTCCACGATATGGACCGGATCTCTGGGAGCTTTAGACTAGAGTGGGTCCAAGATATGGACCGGATCTCTGGGTGCTTTAGACTAGAGTGGGTCCAAGATATGGACCGGATCTCTGGGTGCTTTAGACTAGAGTGGGTCCACGATATGGACCGGATCTCTGGGAGCTTTAGACTAGAGTGGGGCCACGATATGGACCGGATCTCTGGGAGATTTAGACTAGAGTGGGTCCACGATATGGACCGGATCTCTGGGAGCTTTAGACTAGAGTGGGTCCACGATATGGACCGGATCTCTGGGTGCTTTAGACTAGAGTGGGTCCACGATATGGACCGGATCTCTGGGAGCTTTAGACTAGAGTGGGTCCACTGATATGGACCGGATCTCTGGGAGCTTTAGACTAGAGTGGGTCCACGATATGGACGGGATCTCTGGGAGCTTTAGACTAGAGTGGGTCCACGATATGGACCGGATCTCTGGGAGCTTTAGACTAGAGTGGGTCCACGATATGGACCGGATCTCTGGGAGCTTTAGACTAGAGTGGGTCCACGATATGGACCGGATCTCTGGGAGCTTTAGACTAGAGTGGGTCCACGATATGGACCGGATCTCTGGGAGCTTTAGACTAGAGTGGGTCCACGATATGGACCGGATCTCTGGGAGCTTTAGACTAGAGTGGGTCCACGATATGGACCGGATCTCTGGGAGCTTTAGACTAGAGTGGGTCCACGATATGGACCG
>NW_026286238.1:5000-14036 GCF_023373465.1 Oncorhynchus keta | reverse complement strand
GAGACGGGCCCTGGTTGGTGGAGCATGGAGACGGGCCCTGGTTGGTGGAGCATGGAGACGGGCCCTGGTTGGTGGAGCAGGAGACGGGCCCTGGTTGGTGGAGCATGGAGACGGGCCCTGGTTGGTGGAGCAGGGAGACGGGCCCTGGTTGGTGGAGCATGGAGACGGGCCCTGGTTGGTGGAGCATGGAGACGGGCCCTGGTTGGTGGAGCATGGAGACGGGCCCTGGTTGGTGGAGCAGTGGAGACGGGCCCTGGTTGGTGGAGCATGGAGACGGGCCCTGGTTGGTGGAGCATGGAGACGGGCCCTGGTTGGTGGAGCATGGAGACGGGCCCTGGTTGGTGGAGCATGGAGACGGGCCCTGGTTGGTGGAGCAGGGAGACAGGCCCTGGTTGGTGGAGCAGGGAGACAGGCCCTGGTTGGTGGAGCATGGAGACAGGCCCTGGTTGGTGGAGCAGGGAGACAGGCCCTGGTTGGTGGAGCAGGGAGACAGGCCCTGGTTGGTGGAGCAGGGAGACAGGCCCTGGTTGGTGGAGCATGGAGACAGGCCCTGGTTGGTGGAGCAGGGAGACAGGCCCTGGTTGGTGGAGCAGGGAGACAGGCCCTGGTTGGTGGAGCAGGGAGACAGGCCCTGGTTGGTGGAGCAGGGAGACAGGCCCTGGTTGGTGGAGCAGGGAGACAGGCCCTGGTTGGTGGAGCATGGAGACAGGCCCTGGTTGGTGGAGCAGGAGACAGGCCCTGGTTGGTGGAGCAGGGAGACAGGCCTAGTTAGTGGAGCAGGGAGACAGGCCCTGGTTGGTGGAGCAGGAGACAGGCCCTGGTTGGTGGAGCAGGGAGACAGGCCCTGGTTGGTGGAGCAGGGAGACAGGCCCTGGTTGGTGGAGCAGGGAGACAGGCTGGTTGGTGGAGCATGGAGACAGGCCCTGGTTGGTGGAGCATGGAGACAGGCCCTGGTTGGTGGAGCATGGAGACAGGCCCTGGTTGGTGGAGCAGGAGACGGGCCCCTGGTTGGTGGAGCATGAAGACGGGCCCTGGTTGGTGCAGCATGGAGACAGGCCCTGGTTGGTGCAGCATGGAGATGGGCCCTGGTTGGTGGAGCAGGGAGACAGGCCCTGGTTGGTGGAGCATGGAGACAGGCCCTGGTTGGTGGAGCATGGAGACAGGCCCTGGTTGGTGGAGCAGGGAGACGGGCCCTGGTTGGTGGAGCAGGAGACAGGCCCTGGTTGGTGGAGCAGGAGACAGGCCTTGGTTGGTGGAGACATGGATGAGACAGGCCCTGGTTGGCGGAGCAGGGAGACAGGCCCTGGTTGGTCGGCAGGGAGACAGGCCCTGGTTGGTGGAGCAGGGAGACAGGCCCTGGTTGGTGGAGCAGGGAGACAGGCCCTGGTTGGTGGAGCAGGGAGACAGGCCCTGGTTGGTGGAGCAGGGAGACAGGCCCTGGTTGGTGGAGCAGGGAGACAGGCCCTGGTTGGTGGAGCATGGAGACAGGCCCTGGTTGGTGGAGCATGGAGACAAGGCCTGGTTGGTGGAGCATAGGGACAGGCCCTGGTTGGTGGAGCATGGGGTCAGGACATCAACAGAGCTTGGTCTTTATTACCAGAGGTCAGGACAGCAACAGAGCTTGGTCTTTATTACCAGAGGTCAGGACAGCAACAGAGCTTGGTCTTTATTACCAGAGGTCAGGACAGCAACAGAGCTTGGTCTTTATTACCAGAGGTCAGGACATCAACAGAGCTTGGTGTTTATTACCAGAGGTCAAGACATCAGAGGTCCGGACATCAACAGAGCTGGGTGTTTATCAGATGTATTATAGGTCATCAGATTACCTAATGTTGGAGAAATACCCCACAATACAGATCATGAATACTCCCATTTGCCCTGGTAAAATGTATTTAGTAACATAAAGCAAATCACATTTTCACCAACTCTGGGCAGAGTGAGTTTGAGGCAGCCCAATTCTGATATTTATTTCACCATTTTTATAATTTAACGTTTATTTAACTAGGCAAGTCAGTTGAGAACAAATTCTAATTTTCAATGAAGGTCTAGGAACAGTGGGTTAACTGCCTTGTTCTCAGGGGAACAGTGGGTTAACTGCCTTGTTCTCAGGGGAACAGTGGGTTAACTGCCTTGTTCTCAGGGGAACAGTGGGTTAACTGCCTTGTTCTCAGGGGAACAGTGGGTTAACTGCCTTGTTCTCAGGGGAACAGTGGGTTAACTGCCTTGTTCTCAGGGGAACAGTGGGTTAACTGCCTTGTTCTCAGGGGAACAGTGGGTTAACTGCCTTGTTCTCAGGGGAACAGTGGGTTAACTGCCTTGTTCTCAGGGGAACAGTGGGTTAACTGCCTTGTTCTCAGGGGAACAGTGGGTTAACTGCCTTGTTCAGGGGAACAGTGGGCTAACTGCCTTGTTCAGGGGAACAGTGGGCTAACTGCCTTGTTCAGGGGCAGTACAACAGATTCTTACCGTGTCAACTCAGGGATTCAATCTTGCAACCTTTCGGTTCCTGGCCCAATGATCTAACCACTAGGCTACACTTCAGCCCCATATTGGTTTATGATATTTAATTCACCATTATTGGTCTTTTGACCAATTCACATTAGCTCTTTCTCAGAGCCGATCTAAATTCGTCAAAAGATAATGGTTTAATAAAAAAGATCAGAATTGGGCTGCCTGTGTAAATGAAGCCTATGAGCGAGACCCAACAGACACGGGAACAGTAGGACATTCCAAATGCGCCAATGAAAACCAGAGGCTGTATGTATCAGTCGGAGCGCTGCTCTAGGATCAGCGTTTCCTTATAGATCGTAGTGAATAAAATATCCAATATCTGGACAGCAAGGTGGGACGTATCCCAGCATTCCCTCCTCTCAGACCGTGGTTCACACAGCTACAAATCTTATTCCAAAGCTATTTTTATTCAAAACAAAAAAACATTGTACACAAAAATCAGCCAAATGAAAATGAAACCCTTCCTCCACATCCTCATCCAATCAGAGGGTCATCCTCCTACATCCTCATCCAATCAGAGGATCGTGGTGGAGAAACGGCTCGTGTGACACCAGTCAACAGAATGAGTTGACTCTAGGTACTGATCTAGGATCAGTTACATTCCAACCCTTTCAAATTAGGCGACAGCCAATAAGCTGATCTGGGATCAGTGAAGCAGAAAATCATGGCACAGGGGGTAAAACACGAGAAGAGCAGGCGAGAGGACAGCTGACAGTTTAAATAAAAAGACAAGTGTCCGTTGGACAATAAAGTAGTCTTCTTCGTGCGGATTAATCTGATCGTCATGAGGAGGGGCCGAGAGAGAAGCGAGAGGAGGGTCATGCTATGAGACAAAACACCATGTTAGAAGTTTTCAGTTCAGGTGACGAGGAAGGTGTTGGTTTATGGTTAAATTAGTTCTGGTGTAGAAAGTAGCAATACTCCCATCTGGGGACTGTAGAGAGAAACTACATCTCCCAGAATTCCTCTATAGAGCACTTCAGATGAGGAAGTGTGTGATGATCTGTAGTCCTCCTGATCCCCAACAGACCTGCTCTTAGTCTCCTAGTTCTCCCCGACACATTTTCACACATGTACAATATTCACAATATATACACACACACACACACACACCTCCAGCTATCACTCTCAGACACACACTAAAGTCCATTATGATAAACCTTGCAGTTTGACCCAACAACAGAGTTCAGATGTCCTCACACACACACACAGCGGTGCAGTGATGTCACTTGGAGTCCAGTAGAGGTGTGATGTCCTTGATGCCGTGTTCCGTTGCCACGGTGATGAGGTGATCCAGAGCGTTGAGCCGAGCTAAGAGCTTCACCACCTCCTTGATCTGCTCCCTAGAGAACGAGAGACAGTTATAACTAGTCTATTAAGCATCTAAAAACTCACTGCTAGCCTGCAGTGGTGTAGGGTGGTGTAGGGCGCTGGGCGCTAGTGTAGGCGCTGAGTGTAGGGAAGGCGCTGGGCGCTGGTGTAGGAACGGAGCTGGCCCGTGGTGTAGAAACGGAGCTGGCCCGTGGTGTAGGGAACTGAGCTGGCCCGTGGTGTAGGGGAACTGAGCTGGCCGTGGTGTAGGGAACTGAGCTGGCCAGTGGTGTAGGGAACTGAGCTGGCCCGTGGTGTGGGAACTGAGCTGGCCCGTGGTGTAGGGAACTGAGCTGGCCCGTGGTGTAGGGAACTGGCTGGCCCGTGGTGTAGGGAACTGAGCTGGCCCGTGGTGTAGGGAACTGAGCTGGCCCGTGGTGGGGAACTGAGGCTGGCCCGTGGTGTAGGGAACTGAGCTGGCCCGTGGTGTGGGAAACTGAGCTGGCCCGTGGTGTAGGGGAACTGAGCTGGCCCGTGGTGTAGGGAACTGAGCTGGCCCGTGGTGTAGGGAACTGAGCTGGCCCGTGGTGTAGGGAACTGAGCTGGCCCGTGGTGTAGGGAACTGGCTGGCCCGTGGTGTAGGGAACTGAGCTGGCCCGTGGTGTAGGGAACTGAGCTGGCCCGTGGTGTAGGAACTGGAGGCTGGCCCGTGGTGTAGGGAACTGAGCTGGCCCGTGGTGTAGGAACTGAGCTGGCCCGTGGTGTAGGGAACTGAGCTGGCCCGTGGTGTAGGGAACTGAGCTGGCCCGTGGTGTAGGGAACTGAGCTGGCCCGTGGTGGTGGAACTGAGCTGGCCCGTGGTGTAGGGAACTGAGCTGGCCCGTGGTGTAGGGAACTAGAGCTGGCCCGTGGTGTAGGGAACTGAGCTGGCCCGTGGTGTAGGGGAACTGAGCTGGCCCGTGGTGTAGGGAACTGGGGCTGGCCCGTGGTGTAGGAACTGGCTGGCCCGTGGTGTAGGGAACTGAGCTGGCCCGTGGTGTAGGGAACTGAGCTGGCCCGTGGTGTAGGGAACTGAGCTGGCCCGTGGTGTAGGAACTGAGCTGGCCCGTGGTGTAGGGAACTGAGCTGGCCCGTGGTGTAGGGAACTGGGCTGGCCCGTGGTGTAGGGAACTGAGCTGGCCCGTGGTGTAGGGAACTGAGCTGGCCCGTGGTGTAGGGAACTGAGCTGGCCCCGTGGTGTGGGGAACTGAGCTGGCCCGTGGTGTAGGGGAACTGAGCTGGCCCGTGAATGTAGGGAACTGAGCTGGCCCGTGGTGTAGGGAACTGAGCTGGCCCGTGGTGTAGGGAACTGAGCTGGCCCGTGGTGTAGGGGAACTGAGCTGGCCCGTGGTGTAGGGAACTGAGCTGGCCCGTGGTGCTTGGGGCAGGCTGGCCCGTGGTGTAGGGAACTGAGCTGGCCCGTGGTGTAGGGAACTGAGCTGGCCCGTGGTGTAGGAACTGAGCTGGCCCGTGGTGTAGGAACTGAGCTGGCCCGTGGTGTAGGGAACTGAGGCTGGCCCGTGGTGTAGGGAACTGAGCTGGCCCGTGGTGTAGGGAACTGAGCTGGCCCGTGGTGTAGGGGAACTGAGCTGGCCCGTGGTGTAGGAACTGAGCTGGCCCGTGGTGTAGGGGAACTGAGCTGGCCCGTGGTGTAGGGAACTGAGCTGGCCCGTGGTGTAGGGAACTGAGCTGGCCCGTGGTGTAGGGGAACTGAGCTGGCCCGTGGTGTAGGGAACTGAGCTGGCCCGTGGTGTAGGGAACTGAGCTGGCCCGTGGGTGTGAGAACTGAGCTGGCCCGTGGTGTAGGGAACTGAGCTGGCCCGTGGTGTAGGGAACTGAGCTGGCCCGTGGTGTAGGGAACTGAGCTGGCCCGTGGTGTAGGAGAGCGCTAGTGCAGGTATATAGCATCCATAATGTGTATATAACCTCCTTTAAAAAAGCCTTTATAACATGTAATCACGTACTTGGCGTTCCTCTTGTGATGTCGGACCCCAGAGAGCCTCTCAGCAGAGCAGAGGCCAGGTGCGTGAGTGACTGACAGAAGGGCTCCAGCTGAGGCAGGGTCTGCTGACCTTTCAACCCTACAAACCACTGGGCTGAAACACTCCACCACCTACACACACACAGGGTACACAGACGCACAGACCAACAGACGCACAGACCAGCAAAGCAGACGCACAGATTAACAGACGCACAGACCAACAGACGCACAGACCAACAGAGCGCACAGACCAACGGACGCACAGACACACAGACACACAGACCAACAGACAGACAGCCAGCCCAACAGACAGACAACCAGCCCAACAGACACACAGACAGCCAGCCCAACAGACACACAGACAGACAGCCAGCCAGCCCAACAGACACACAGACAGACAGCCCAACAGACACACAGACAGACAGACAGCCAGCCCAACAGACAGACAGCCCGCCCAACAGACACACAGACAGACAGCCAGCCCAACAGACACACAGACAGACAGCCAGTCAGTCCGACAGACACACAGACAGCCAGTCCGACAGACACACAGACAGCCAGTCCGACAGACACACAGACAGACAGCCAGTCCGACAGACACACAGACAGACAGCCAGTCCGACAGACACACAGACAGACAGCCAGTCCGACAGACACACAGACAGACAGCAGTCCGACAGACACACAGACAGACAGCCAGTCCGACAGACACACAGACAGACAGCCAGCCCAACAGACACACAGCCCAACAGACACACAGCCCAACAGACACACAGCCCAACAGACACACAGCCCAACAGACACACAGCTCAACAGACAGCCAGCCCAACAGACAGACAGCCAGCCCAACAGACAGACAGAGCGCACAGAAACAGACAGACAGACAGACAGACAGACACGCAGAAACATGTTGAACTAAAGTCATCTTAAAACATGGACATGGTAGAGTGGGATTCCTCAGGAACAGGTGTGTGTGTGTCGCGTCACCCTCTGACTCTTCAGTACGCTGTCTTCCCCAGCCTCAGCGTTCTGTAGGGCTGACAGGATGTATCTGTTCAGGGTGGAGTCCAGAGCCAACTCCCCACCGTGGAACCAGACAATACACCACTCCACTGGAGGATGTTACCTAGCAACTAGAGGAGGGGAGAGGGGGTCAATATCCGTTACCTAGCAACTAGTGGGGGGTCAATATCTGTTACCTAGCAACTAGTAGGGGGGTCAATATCTGTTACCTAGCAACTAGGGGGTCTATATCTGTTACCTAGCAACTAGAGGAGTGAGGGAGTCAATATGTTGCCTAGCAACTAGAGGGGGGGTCAATATCAGTTACCTAGCAGCTAGGGGGAGAAGAGTCCATGTCTGTTACCTAGCAACTAGAGGGGCGGAGAGTCCATGTCTGTTACCTAGCAACTAGTGGGGGGTCTATATCTGTTACCTAGCAACTAGAGGAGAGGGAGTCAATATCTGTTACCTAGCATCTAGGGGTGAGTCAATATCTGTAATACAGTGTGTATAAAACCAAGATAACTTGATATTTCTGTGAATTACAGCGTGACCACCATCAGGGCTCCCAACTAACATTTTTCCCTGGTGGTACTGGTACCAGTAAGTTTCCAGTTCGTGGCATTTTCTTCATGCCATTACGCAATATGTATATTTTATGTTTGAGGCTATATTTGGTATTTTATTAGGATCCCCCATTGGCTGTTGCAAAAGCAGACTAATTCAAAAAGTAGAGCATCTCTCTATTACAGCCAGACCTCTTCCCATCTTTACCACCATTGAACCTCTATGTTTTGACCACGACAGTTTGAATCTCTATGTTTTGACCACGACAGTTTGAATCTCTATGTTTTGACCACGACAGTTTGAACCTCTATGTTTTGACCACGACAGTTTGAATCTCTATGTTTTGACCACGACAGTTTGAATCTCCATGTTTTGACCACGACAGTTTGAATCTCCATGTTTTGACCACGACAGTTTGAATCTCTATGTTTGACCACGACAGTTTGAATCTCTATGTTTTGACCACGACAGTTTGAATCTCCATGTTTTGACCACGACAGTTTGAATCTCCATGTTTTGACCACGACAGTTTGAATCTCTATGTTTTGACCACGACAGTTTGAATCTCCATGTTTTGACCACGACAGTTTGAATCTCCATGTTTTGACCACGACAGTTTGAATCTCCATGTTTTTGACCACGACAGTTTGAATCTCCATGTTTGACCACGACAGTTTGAATCTCCATGTTTTGACCCGACAGTTTGAATCTCTATGTTTGACCACGACAGTTTGAATCTCTATGTTTTGACCACGACAGTTTGAATCTCTATGTTTTGACCACGACAGTTTGAATCTCCATGTTTTGACCACGACAGTTTGAATCTCCATGTTTTGACCACGACAGTTTACAATCTGAGGTTTTAGTCTCCTCAACTTGTTCAACAGCCAAACAGTTCATCACCAGAGTCAGCTGAGGTCTAGAACTTAGGGAATGATTTGTACCAAATACAATAATCTTAGTGTTAGAGACGAGGCAGATGACACACCAAGGAGACGAGACTCAACAACTGTCAGAAGGGCGAAGAAACCTTTGCCTGAACCCAGAAGCTGTCAGTATAGGGGACTCCCCCGTGGGGGCGGGGGAGGGGGGGTCTCTGCCCAGTCATGTGAAATCCATCGATTAGGCCCTAATGATTTATTACAATTGAATGATATCCTTCTAATGAACGGTAACTCAGTAAAATCATTCAAGGGTTTTTCGTTTATTTTTACTATTTTCTACAATGTAGAATAATAATGAAGACATCAAAACTATGAAATATACCCCACATATGGAATCATGTAGTAATCAAAATATATTTTATATTTGAGATTCTTCAATTAGCCACCCTTTGCCTTGATGACAGCTTTGCTCACTCTGGCATTCTCAACCAGGCCCTAGTGAAACAAGTGGCTCTCTCTTCGCAGCAGGCCCCAGTGAAACAAGTGGCTCTCTCATCGTAACAGGCCCTAGTGAAACAAGTGGCTCTCATCGCAACAGGCCCTAGTGAAACAAGTGGCTCTCTCATCACAACAGACCCAGTGAAAAACAAGTGGCTCTCCATCGCAGCAGGCCCCAGTGAAACAAGTGGCTCTCTCATCGCAGCAGACCCCAGTGAAACAAGTGGCTCTCTCATCGCAACA
>NW_026286237.1:0-3835 GCF_023373465.1 Oncorhynchus keta | reverse complement strand
AATGACCTGAAGAGAGCTGGGACCACAGTCTCAAAGAAAACCATTAGTAACACACTATGTTGTCGTGGATTAAAATCCTGCAGCGCACGCAAGGTGCCCCTGCTCAAGCCAGCGCATGTCCAGGCCCATCTGAAGTTTGCCAATGAGCATCTGGGTGATCCAGAGGAGGAATGGGAGAAGGTAATGTGGTCTGATAAGACAAAAATAGAGCTTTTTGGTCTAAACTCCACTTGCCGTGTTTGGAGGAAGAAGAAGGATGAGTACAACCCCAAGAACACCATCCCAACCGTGAAGCATGGAGGTGGAAACATCATTCTTTGGGGATGCTTTTCTGCAAAGGGGACAGGATGACTGCACCGTATTGAGGGGAGGATGGATGGGGCCATGTATCGCGAGATCTTGGCCAACAACCTCCTTCCCTCAGTAAGAGCATTGCAGATGGGTCGTGGCTTGGTCTTCCAGCATGACAACGACCCGAAACACACAGCCAGGGCAAATAAGGAGTGGCGCTGTAAGAAGCATCTCAAGGTCCTGGCGTGGCCTAGCCAGTCTCCAGACCTGAACCCAATAAAAATATTTGGAGGGAGCTGAAAGTCCTATTGCCCAGCGACAGCTCCAAAACCTGAAGGATCTGGAAAATGTCTGTATGGAGGAGTGGGCCAAAATCCCTGCCGCAGTGTGTTCTAACCTGGTCAAGAACTACAGGAAACGTATGATCTCTGTAATTGCAAACAAAGGCTTCTGTACCAAATATTAAGTTCTGCTTTTCTGATGTATCAAATACTTTTTCATGCAATAAAATGCAAATTAATTACTTAAAAATCATACACTATGATTTTCTGGATTTTTGTTTTAGATTCCGCCTCTCACAATTGAAGTGTACTTAAGATAAAAATTACAGACCTCGTTACATGCTTTGTAAGTTGGAAAACCTGCAAAATCGGGCAGTGTATCAAATACTTGTTCTCCCCACTGTATATGTACTTTTGTAGTCACATCATGAACAAGAGTATCCTAGATTATACAACAGCTGGGTTTAATCCTTGATGATGATTGGTTAATCCACATTCTAGCCACATTCTAGCCACAAGCTACCACAGTCTAAATCTATGATGTTAAAATGCCTATTTACTCTGTTCCATCTCATGGTGCCAATAACCATCAGCCCAGTCATAGTTATAAATTTGATCTCCCATGATGAAAAAGTATCTAGACATTATCTCTCATTTCTGTTAAACTAACATTTAGTTTTCAACAGTGCAGATTTGTATAAACCTTGCTTTCTGTCTCCGACATATGTAAAATTGTTTCAATTTTAAACTTCAATCTCCAGCTGTCCCATAGTAATGAACGTATTGGGAGTTGGGATGAGATAGACAGGCAGGCAGCTTTTCAGCCTGTCGAAGTCATGAATAAGTTGGCATCATTTTTATGGATACAGTGCATTCGAGTATTCAGACCCCTTGACCACATTTTGTTATGTTGCAGCCTTATTCTAAAATGGATTAAATTATTTCCCCCTCATCAATCTACACACACACTACCAAGTAATGACAAAGCAAAAATAGTTTTGTTTCTTTTTTTGCAAAAATGAATAAACGGAAATTTTACATTTACATAAGTATTCAGACCCTTTACTCAGTACTTTGTTTAAGCATCTTTGGCAGTGAATACAGCCTCAAGTCTTCATGACGCTACAAGCTTGGTACAATTCGTATTTGAGGAGTTTCTTCCATTCTTCTGCAGATCCTCTCAAGCTCTGTCAGGTTGGACAGCTATTTTCAGGTCTCTCCAGAGATGTTTGATCGGGTTCAAACTGGCTCTGGCTGGGCCAATTAAAAACATTCAGAGACTTGTCCCGGGAAGCCACTCCTGCATTGTCTTGGCTGTGAAAGGAATCTTCGCCCAGTTTGAGGTGCTGAGAACTCTAGAGCAGGTATTCATCAAGGATCTCTCTGTACTTTGCTCCATTCATCTGTCCCTCGATCCTGACTAGTCTCCCAGTTCCTGCCGCTGAAAATCATCCGGCAAAGCATGATGCTACCACCATGCTTTATCATAGAGGTGATATTGGCCAGGTGATGAGCTGTACCTGGTTTCCTCCAGACGTGACACTTGGCATTCAGGCCAAAGATTTCAATCTTATTTCATCAGACCAGAGAATCTTGTTTCTCATGGTCTGAGCATCCTTTAGCTACCATTTGGCAAACTTTTTACTGAGGAGTGGCTTCTGTCTGGCCACTCTACCATAAAGGCCTGATTGGTGGAGTGCTGCAGAGATGTCTGTCCTTCTGAAAGGTTTCTCCCATTTCCACAGAGGAACTCTGAGCTATGTCAGAGTGATCATTGGGTTCTTGGTCACCTCCCCTGACCAAGGCCCTTCTCCACCGATTGCTCAGTTTGGCTGGGTGGCCAGCTCTAGGTAGAGTCTTGGTGGTTCCACCTTCTTCCATTTAAGAATGATGGAGGCAACTGTGTTCTTGGGGACTTTCAATGCTAAATACAGGTCTTTGTACCCAGATCTGTGCCAGAACACAATCCTGTTCGGGAGCTCTACAAATCAATTCCATCAACCTCATGGCTTGGTTTTTTCTCTCACATGCACTGTCAACTGTGGGACCTTATATAGACAGGTGTGTGCCTTCCAAATCGTGTCCAACTCAATTGCACTTCCCACAGGTGGACTACAATCAAGTTTTATAAACATCTCATGGATGATCTTTGGAAACGGGATGCACCTGAGCTCAATTTTGAGTCTTATAGCAAAGGGTCTGAATTCTTTGGGATAGGGGGCAGCAGGGGGCAGCATTTTCACTTTTGGATGAATAGTGTGCCCAGAGTGAACTGCCTCCTCTACTCTGTCCCAGATGCTAATATATGCATATTATTATTAGTATTGATAAAACTGTTTGAATGATGTCTGTGAATTTAACAGAACTCATATGGCAGGCGAAAACCGGAGAAAAATCCAACCAGGAAGTGGGAAATCTGAGTTTTGTAGTTTTTCAACTCAGCCCATTGAAGACACAGGTCTTGGATTCAATAAAATATTTCATCACTCCACACATTACCCCATAATGACGAAGCAAAACCTTTTTCTGTTATTAGGTATTTCTGTTTTTTTTATTATACATTTCCAAAATTACAAAAAAACTGTTTTTGCTTCGTCATTATGGGGTATTGTGTGTAGATTGATGAGGATTTTTTTATTGAATCATGAATAAGGCTGTAACTTATCAAAACGTTGAAAAGGAAGCCGGTGTTTGGACGATGCAGAGTATTGGCATGGTTTGCCGACCTCAACTCTTCTCGGGCCTAACCCATGCCAACATATCCTCCAAATACTGGGCTTCTCTGGCGTTATCACTTAAATAACAGAAGAGAGATTGACAATGAACTCTGATTTACAGAGGAAGATAGTCTATAGTCTTAGAATCATAGTATTCTAAACTGACCCTGAAGCAGGCCGGAATTAAATGCATTGATGGAATTTATAGTTTGATGTCAGGGTTAAGGAATGATATTAAAGAAGCTTCTAATGAGTAGCATCTACTGTACAGGTTGTATAGATTGAGATATAAGTGAGGGATGTGGAGGAGAGAAGGAGGAGGTTGAAGAAGAAATGAGCTAATGGATTGGCTTGAAGAGATAGAGAGGGAGGGGGGAGGTGGCTGAGGCTATCGAAGCCATCTGGACACAGGAAGTGGGGAGGCAAGGAGGAGGAGAGGGAAGAAGAGGGGGAGAGAGGGAGGAGAGGAGGGGGGAGGAAAGGAATGCATCATCACTACTGAGCAACCATCTGTGGGATACACACTCCCATCACATACACACATGC
>NW_026286236.1:0-2698 GCF_023373465.1 Oncorhynchus keta | reverse complement strand
TGTGTGTGTGTGTGTGTGTGTGTGTGTGTGTGTGTGTGTGTGTGTGTGTGTGTGTGTGTGTGTGTGTGTGTGTGTGTGTGTGTGTGTGTGTGTGTGTGTGTGTGAGAGAAAATATGAGCCAACCTCTTGTTCCATTAGGGTACTTTTCCTCTCTTCTCCTCCCCTCCACCCCTCCTTTCATCCCTCTCTCTGACCAGGTGAACATATGGCCCGTGGTCCCCCTTGCTGTCCCTGGACAAAGGTGCTTGCCAGACATCTTATGGACCGGGGTATAAGAGTGAAATGAGTGAGGAGGGGAGGTAGAGAAGAGTTTTGGATGGGGGGAGGCTTCAGTCCCCTGACTGGAAAGAGGAGGGAGAGAGGGAGAGAGGGAGAGGGGGAGAGGGAGAGGGAGAGGGAGAGGGAGAGGAGAGGGAGAGGAGAGGGAGAGGGAGAGGGAGAGGGAGAGGGAGAGGGAGAGGGAGAGAGAGGGGAGAGGGAGAGGGAGAGGGAGAGGGGAGAGGGAGAGGGGGAGAGGGAGAGGGAGAGGGCGAGGGGAGAGGGGGAAAGGGAGCTAATGAAGTCATGTAGGTATGGAAACACATTCAGAGATGCTCAGGGTCCAATCATTTAGCTGTTCATCAATCGTTCTCTCCTCCACCAGTAGCACTTATAGTGGATCAATGGTCTCCATGACGATAGAACAGGAATCATCACCATCTGTACTGGCCCAATGTAAATCCCTCTTTATGGTCACACACACACCCACACACTACAGCCTCATCAACATCTGCATGGTCAGTCTACAGAACCCCTCTTTATGGCCTGCTGGGACCACTGGGACTGGGAATAGATGAGTAGTGTTCAGTATAAACGGGACAATCCAGTGTTACATTTAGTAATTCAGAAAGCATCCCTTCTGTATCAAACACATTAGAATTACATTTGGAAGAGGCGTGTCTTGATAAGGCGTTGCTCTGCTTGAAATCTCAGCCGACCAGACAGGTTCTAGTTTTATCACGCCTGGATTACTGCCCAGCTGTGTGGTCATGTGCGGCAAAGAAGGACGTTGGTCCAGAACAGAGCATCACGTATTACACGGAGGGCGTAATGTCAGTACCATGCCGGTCAGTCTCTCCTGACTCAAAACTGAGGAGAGACTGACCTGCATCACTTTGGTCTTTGTGTGAGATGTTGATGTGTTGAAGGTACTGAACGGTCTTTTCAAGCAGTTGGCACCCAGTTCAGACACTCATTGGTACAACACAACACATGGAACCAGAGGTCTCTTCACAGTTCAGACACTCATTGGTCCAACACAACACATGGAACCAGAGGTCTCTTCACAGTTCAGACACTCATTGGTACAACACAACACATGGAACCAGAGGTCTCTTCACAGTTCAGACACTCATTGGTCCAACACAACACATGGAACCAGAGGTCTCTTCACAGTCCCCAGGTCCATAACAGAGGCTGGGAAACACATAGTGTTAAATAGAACCATGACTACATGGAACTCTCTGCCACCCCAGGTAACTCAATAACACCAGATTCAACAACCAGATAAAAATAACACCTTACGACCCAGCGGGGACTGTGAAGAGACAGACATTTTGATATACTTTGTAATTGAGTTGACACTGTGTTATGTATTGTATCATGTAGGTGGGTGTGGCCTTGTATGAGCCTTGGCTATATCATGTAGGTGGGTGTGGCCTTGTACGAGCCTTGGCTATATCATGTAGGTGGGTGTGGCCTTGTACGAGCCTTGGCTATATCATGTAGGTGGGTGTGGCCTTGTACGAGCCTTGGCTATATCATGTAGGTGGGTGTGGCCTTGTACGAGCCTTGGCTATATCATGTAGGTGGGTGTGGCCTTGTATGAGCCTTGGCTATATCATGTAGGTGGGTGTGGCCTTGTACGAGCCTTGGCTATATCATGTAGGTGGGTGTGGCCTTGTACGAGCCTTGGCTATATCATGTAAGTGGGTGTGGCCTTGTACGAGCCTTGGCTATATCATGTAGGTGGGTGTGGCCTTGTACGAGCCTTGGCTATATCATGTGAGGTGGGTGTGGCCTTGTACGGAGCCTTGGCTATATGCAGTGGGTAGGCCTGGCCGGTCAGGTGTGGCCTTGTACGAGCCTTGGCTATATCATGTAGGTGGGTGTGGCCTTGTACGAGCCTTGGCTATATCATGTAGGTGGGTGGGCACTTGTACGAGCCTTGGCTATATCATGTAGGTGAGTGTGGCCTTGAGGCCTCATTCATGGCTGTATGAGCCTTGGCTATATCATTGTAGGTGGGTGTGGCCTTGTACGAGCCTTGGCTATATCATGTAGGTGGGTGTGGCCTTGTACGAGCCTTGGCTATATCATGTGGAGGTGGGTGTGGCCTTGTACGAGCCTTGGCTATATCATGTATTCTATTTGTTGTGTTGTTTCCTATTTGGACCCCAGGCAGAGTAGCCGTTGCCTTGGCATCAGCTAATTGGGGATCCCAATAAAATACCAAACAGTTGTTCTGTTGGGTGATTCATTTTAATACTACAGGGACAAAGCTACTGGCAACATATAGTAATATAGTAATATCAATACACTCAACCACATTAGATGAAGTCAGACGTGCTGACAGGGGTTGTACTACACTGTGTGTGTGTGTGTGTGTGTGTGTGTGTGTGTGTGTGTGTGTGTGTGTGTGTGTGTGTGTGTGTGTGTG
>NW_026286235.1:0-30757 GCF_023373465.1 Oncorhynchus keta | reverse complement strand
ACACAGTAGATGTCGCTGGTCTGTCATAATATAATAGAGACAGTAGATCTAGCTGGTCTGTCATATTATAATGGAGACAGTAGATCTAGCTGGTCTGTCATATTATAATAGAGACAGTACATCTAGCTGGTCTGTCATAATATGAGACAGTAGATCTAGCTGGTCTTTCATATTATAATAGAGACAGTAGATCTACCTGGTCTGTCATAATATAATAGATACAGTAGATCTACCTGGTCTGTCATAGAATAATAGAGACAGTAGATCTAGCTGGTCTGTCATATTATAATAGAGACAGTAGATCTAGCTTGTCTGTCATAATATAATAGAGACAGTATATCTAGCTGGTCTGTCAAATTATATTAGAGACAGTAGATCTAGCTGGTCTGTCATAATATAGCAGAGACAGTAGATCTAGCTGATCTGTCATATTATAATAGAGACAGTAGATCTAGCTGTTCTGTCACATTATAATAGAGACAGTAGATCTAGCTGGTCTGTCATAAAATAATAGAGACAGTAGATCTAGCTGGTCTATCATGTTATAATGGAGACAGTAGATCTAGCTGGTCTGTCATAATATAATAGAGACTGTAGATCTAGCTGGTCTGTCATATTATAATAGAGAAAGTAAATCTAGCTGGTCTGTCATAATAGAATAGAGACAGTAGATCTAGCTGTTCTGTCATAATATGAGACAGTAGATCTCGCTGGTCTTTCATATTATAATAGAGACAGTAGATCAAGCTGATCTGTCATTTTATAATAGAGACAGTAGATCTACCTGGTCTGTCATAATCTAATAGAGACAGTAGATCTAGCTGGTCTGTCATATTATAATACAGACAGTTGATCTCGCTGGTCTGTCATATTATAATAGAGACAGTAGATCTAGCTGGTCTGTCATAATATAATAGAGACAGTAGATTTAGCTGGTCTATCGTATTATAATGGACACAGTAGATGTCGCTGGTCTGTCATAATATAATAGAGACAGTAGATCTAGCTGGTCTGTCATATTATAATGGAGACAGTAGATCTAGCTGGTCTGTCATATTATAATAGAGACAGTACATCTAGCTGGTCTGTCATAATATGAGACAGTAGATCTAGCTGGTCTTTCATATTATAATAGAGACAGTAGATCTACTCTGGTCTGTCATAATATAATAGATACAGTAGATCTACCTGGTCTGTCATAGAATAATAGAGACAGTAGATCTAGCTGGTCTGTCATATTATAATAGAGACAGTAGATCTAGCTTGTCTGTCATAATATAATAGAGACAGTATATCTAGCTGGTCTGTCAAATTATATTAGAGACAGTAGATCTAGCTGGTCTGTCATAATATAGCAGAGACAGTAGATCTAGCTGATCTGTCATATTATAATAGAGACAGTAGATCTAGCTGTTCTGTCATAATATGAGACAGTAGATCTAGCTGGTCTTTCATATTATAATAGTGACAGTAGATCTACCTGGTCTGTCATAATATAATAGATACAGTAGATCTACCTGGTCTGTCATAGAATAATAGAGACAGTAGATCGAGCTGGTCTTTCATGTTATAATAGAAACAGTAGATCTAGCTGGTCTGTCATAATATAATAGAGACAGTATATCTAGCTGGTCTGTCAAATTATAATAGAGACAGTAGATCTAGCTGGTCTGTCATAAAATAATAGAGACAGTAGATCGAGCTGGTCTGTCATAATATGATAGAGACAGTAGATCTAGCTGATCTGTCATAAAATAATAGAGACAGTAGATCGAGCTGTTCTTTCATGTTATAATAGAGACAGTAGATCTAGCTGGTCTGTCATATTATAGTAGAGACAGTAGATCTAGCTGTTCTGTCATAATATGAGACAGTATATCGAGCTGGTCTGTCATATTATAATAGAGACAGTAGATCTAGCTGGTCTGTCATATTATAATGGGGGACAGTAGATCTAGCTGGTCTGTCATAATAGAATAGAGATAGTAGATCTAGCTGGTCTGTCACATTATAATAGAGACAGTAGATCGAGCTGGTCTGTCATATTATAATACAGACAGTTGATCTCGCTGGTCTGTCATATTATAATAGAGACAGTAGATCTAGCTGGTCTGTCATAATATAATAGAGACAGTAGATTTAGCTGGTCTATCGTATTATAATGGACACAGTAGATGTCGCTGGTCTGTCATAATATAATAGAGACAGTATATCTAGCTGGTCTGTCATATTATAATGGAGACAGTAGATCTAGCTGGTCTGTCATATTATAATAGAGACAGTACATCTAGCTGGTCTGTCATAATATGAGACAGTAGATCTAGCTGGTCTTTCATATTATAATAGAGACAGTAGATCTACCTGGTCTGTCATAATATAATAGATACAGTAGATCTACCTGGCCTGTCATAGAATAATAGAGACAGTAGATCTAGCTGGTCTGTCATATTATAATAGAGACAGTAGATCTAGCTTGTCTGTCATAATATAATAGAGACAGTATATCTAGCTGGTCTGTCAAATTATATTAGAGACAGTAGATCTAGCTGGTCTGTCATAATATACCAGAGACAGTAGATCTAGCTGAGCTGTCATATTATAATAGAGACAGTAGATCTAGCTGTTCTGTCATAATATGAGACAGTAGATCTAGCTGGTCTGTCATATTATAATAGAGACAGTAGATCTAGCTGTTCTGTCATAATATGAGACAGTATATCTAGCTGGTCTGTCATATTATAATAGAGACAGTAGATCTAGCTGGTCTGTCATATTATAATGGGGACAGTAGATCTAGCTGGTCTGTCATAATAGAATAGAGACAGTAGATCTAGCTGGTCTGTCACATTATAATAGAGACAGTAGATCTAGCTGGTCTGTCATAAAATAATAGAGACAGTAGATCTAGCTGGTCTATCATGTTATAATGGAGACAGTAGATCTAGCTGGTCTGTCATAATATAATAGAGACTGTAGATCTAGCTGGTCTGTCATATTATAATAGAGAAAGTAAATCTAGCTGGTCTGTCATAATAGAATAGAGACAGTAGATCTAGCTGTTCTGTCATAATATGAGACAGTAGATCTCGCTGGTCTTTCATATTATAATAGAGACAGTAGATCAAGCTGGTCTGTCATTTTATAATAGAGACAGTAGATCTACCTGGTCTGTCATAATCTAATAGAGACAGTAGATCTAGCTGGTCTGTCATATTATAATACAGACAGTTGATCTCGCTGGTCTGTCATATTATAATAGAGACAGTAGATCTAGCTGGTCTGTCATAATATAATAGAGACAGTAGATTTAGCTGGTCTATCGTATTATAATGGACACAGTAGATGTCGCTGGTCTGTCATAATATAATAGAGACAGTAGATCTAGCTGGTCTGTCATATTATAATGGAGACAGTAGATCTAGCTGGTCTGTCATATTATAATAGAGACAGTAGATCTAGCTGTTCTGTCATAATATGAGACAGTATATCTAGCTGGTCTGTCATATTATAATGGGGACAGTAGATCTAGCTGGTCTGTCATAATAGAATAGAGACAGTAGATCTAGCTGTTCTTTCATGTTATAATAGAAACAGTAGATCTACCTGGTCTGTCATAATATAATAGAGACAGTAGATCTAGCTGGTCTGTCATATTATAATAGAGACAGTAGATCTAGCTGTTCTGTCATAATATGAGACAGTATATCTAGCTGGTCTGTCATATTATAATAGAGACAGTAGATCTAGCTGGTCTGTCATATTATAATGGGGACAGTAGATCTAGCTGGTCTGTCATAATAGAATAGAGACAGTAGATCTAGCTGGTCTGTCACATTATAATAGAGACAGTAGATCTAGCTGGTCTGTCATAAAATAATAGAGACAGTAGATCTAGCTGGTCTATCATGTTATAATGGAGACAGTAGATCTAGCTGGTCTGTCATAATATAATAGAGACTGTAGATCTAGCTGGTCTGTCATATTATAATAGAGAAAGTAAATCTAGCTGGTCTGTCATAATAGAATAGAGACAGTAGATCTAGCTGTTCTGTCATAATATGAGACAGTAGATCTCGCTGGTCTTTCATATTATAATAGAGACAGTAGATCAAGCTGATCTGTCATTTTATAATAGAGACAGTAGATCTACCTGGTCTGTCATAATCTAATAGAGACAGTAGATCTAGCTGGTCTGTCATATTATAATACAGACAGTTGATCTCGCTGGTCTGTCATATTATAATAGAGACAGTAGATCTAGCTGGTCTGTCATAATATAATAGAGACAGTAGATTTAGCTGGTCTATCGTATTATAATGGACACAGTAGATGTCGCTGGTCTGTCATAATATAATAGAGACAGTAGATCTAGCTGGTCTGTCATATTATAATGGAGACAGTAGATCTAGCTGGTCTGTCATATTATAATAGAGACAGTACATCTAGCTGGTCTGTCTAATATGAGACAGTAGATCTAGCTGGTCTTTCATATTATAATAGAGACAGTAGATCTACCTGGTCTGTCATAATATAATAGATACAGTAGATCTACCTGGTCTGTCATAGAATAATAGAGACAGTAGATCTAGCTGGTCTGTCATATTATAATAGAGACAGTAGATCTAGCTTGTCTGTCATAATATAATAGAGACAGTATATCTAGCTGGTCTGTCAAATTATATTAGAGACAGTAGATCTAGCTGGTCTGTCATAATATAGCAGAGACAGTAGATCTAGCTGATCTGTCATATTATAATAGAGACAGTAGATCTAGCTGTTCTGTCATAATATGAGACAGTAGATCTAGCTGGTCTTTCATATTATAATAGTGACAGTAGATCTACCTGGTCTGTCATAATATAATAGATACAGTAGATCTACCTGGTCTGTCATAGAATAATAGAGACAGTAGATCGAGCTGGTCTTTCATGTTATAATAGAAACAGTAGATCTAGCTGGTCTGTCATAATATAATAGAGACAGTATATCTAGCTGGTCTGTCAAATTATAATAGAGACAGTAGATCTAGCTGGTCTGTCATAAAATAATAGAGACAGTAGATCGAGCTGGTCTGTCATAATATGATAGAGACAGTAGATCTAGCTGATCTGTCATAAAATAATAGAGACAGTAGATCGAGCTGTTCTTTCATGTTATAATAGAGACAGTAGATCTAGCTGGTCTGTCATATTATAGTAGAGACAGTAGATCTAGCTGTTCTGTCATAATATGAGACAGTATATCGAGCTGGTCTGTCATATTATAATAGAGACAGTAGATCTAGCTGGTCTGTCATATTATAATGGGGACAGTAGATCTAGCTGGTCTGTCATAATAGAATAGAGATAGTAGATCTAGCTGGTCTGTCACATTATAATAGAGACAGTAGATCGAGCTGGTCTGTCATATTATAATACAGACAGTTGATCTCGCTGGTCTGTCATATTATAATAGAGACAGTAGATCTAGCTGGTCTGTCATAATATAATAGAGACAGTAGATTTAGCTGGTCTATCGTATTATAATGGACACAGTAGATGTCGCTGGTCTGTCATAATATAATAGAGACAGTAGATCTAGCTGGTCTGTCATATTATAATGGAGACAGTAGATCTAGCTGGTCTGTCATATTATAATAGAGACAGTACATCTAGCTGGTCTGTCATAATATGAGACAGTAGATCTAGCTGGTCTTTCATATTATAATAGAGACAGTAGATCTACCTGGTCTGTCATAATATAATAGATACAGTAGATCTACCTGGCCTGTCATAGAATAATAGAGACAGTAGATCTAGCTGGTCTGTCATATTATAATAGAGACAGTAGATCTAGCTTGTCTGTCATAATATAATAGAGACAGTATATCTAGCTGGTCTGTCAAATTATATTAGAGACAGTAGATCTAGCTGGTCTGTCATAATATACCAGAGACAGTAGATCTAGCTGATCTGTCATATTATAATAGAGACAGTAGATCTAGCTGTTCTGTCATAATATGAGACAGTAGATCTAGCTGGTCTTTCATATTATAATAGAGACAGTAGATCTACCTGGTCTGTCATAATATAATAGATACAGTAGATCTACCTGGTCTGTCATATTATAATAGAGACAGTAGATCTAGCTGGTCTGTCATAATATAATAGAGACAGTAGATTTAGCTGGTCTATCGTATTATAATGGACACAGTAGATGTCGCTGGTCTGTCATAATATAATAGAGACAGTAGATCTAGCTGGTCTGTCATATTATAATAGAGACAGTACATCTAGCTGGTCTGTCATAATATGAGACAGTAGATCTAGCTGGTCTTTCATATTATAATAGAGACAGTAGATCTACCTGGTCTGTCATAATATAATAGATACAGTAGATCTACCTGGCCTGTCATAGAATAATAGAGACAGTAGATCTAGCTGGTCTGTCATATTATAATAGAGACAGTAGATCTAGCTTGTCTGTCATAATATAATAGAGACAGTATATCTAGCTGGTCTGTCAAATTATATTAGAGACAGTAGATCTAGCTGGTCTGTCATAATATACCAGAGACAGTAGATCTAGCTGATCTGTCATATTATAATAGAGACAGTAGATCTAGCTGTTCTGTCATAATATGAGACAGTAGATCTAGCTGGTCTTTCATATTATAATAGAGACAGTAGATCTACCTGGTCTGTCATAATATAATAGATACAGTAGATCTACCTGGTCTGTCATAGAATAATAGAGACAGTAGATCGAGCTGGTCTTTCATGTTATAATAGAAACAGTAGATCTAGCTGGTCTGTCATAATATAATAGAGACAGTATATCTAGCTGGTCTGTCAAATTATAATAGAGACAGTAGATCGAGCTGGTCTGTCATATTATAACACAGACAGTTGATCTCGCTGGTCTGTCATAATATAATAGAGACAGTAGATCTACCTGGTCTGTCATAAAATAATAGAGACAGTAGATCGAGCTGGTCTGTCATAATATGATAGAGACAGTAGATCTAGCTGATCTGTCATAAAATAAAAGAGACAGTAGATCGAGCTGTTCTTTCATGTTATAATAGAAAAGTAGATCTACCTGGTCTGTCATAATATAATAGAGACAGTAGATCTAGCTGGTCTGTCATATTATAATGGGGACAGTAGATCTAGCTGGTCTGTCACATTATAATAGAGACATTAGATCTAGCTGGTCTGTCATATTATAATACAGACAGTTCATCCAGCTGGTCTGTCATATTATAATAGAGACAGTAGATCTAGCTGGTCTGTCATAAAATAATAGAGACAGTAGATCTAGCTGGTCTATCATGTTATAATGGAGACAGTAGATCTAGCTGGTCTGTCATAATAGAATAGAGATAGTAGATCTAGCTGGTCTGTCACATTATAATAGAGACAGTAGATCTAGCTGGTCTGTCATATTATAATACAGACAGTTGATCTCGCTGGTCTGTCATATTATAATAGAGACAGTAGATTTAGCTGGTCTATCGTATTATAATGGACACAGTAGATGTCGCTGGTCTGTCATAATATAATAGAGACAGTAGATCTAGCTGGTCTGTCATATTATAATGGAGACAGTAGATCTAGCTGGTCTGTCATATTATAATAGAGACAGTAGATCTAGCTGGTCTGTCATAATATGAGACAGTAGATCTAGCTGGTCTTTCATATTATAATAGAGACAGTAGATCTACCTGGTCTGTCATAATATAATAGATACAGTAGATCTACCTGGTCTGTCATAGAATAATAGAGACAGTAGATCTCGCTGGTCTGTCATATTATAATAGAGACAGTAGATCTAGCTTGTCTGTCATAATATAATAGAGACAGTATATCTAGCTGGTCTGTCATAATATAATAGAGACAGTAGATCGAGCTGGTCTGTCATAATATAATAGAGACAGTAGATCTAGCTGGTCTGTCATAATATAATAGAGACAGTAGATCTAGCTGTTCTGTCATAATATGAGACAGTAGATCTAGCTGGTCTTTCATATTATAATAGAGACAGTAGATCTACCTGGTCTGTCATAATATAATAGATACAGTAGATCTACCTGGTCTGTCATAGAATAATAGAGACAGTAGATCGAGCTGGTCTTTCATGTTATAATAGAAACAGTAGATCTAGCTGGTCTGTCATAATATAATAGAGACAGTATATCTAGCTGGTCTGTCAAATTATAATAGAGACAGTAGATCGAGCTGGTCTGTCATATTATAACACAGACAGTTGATCTCGCTGGTCTGTCATATTATAATAGAGACAGTAGATCTAGCTGGTCTGTCATAATATAATAGAGACAGTAGATCGAGCTGTTCTTTCATGTTATAATAGAAAAAGTAGATCTACCTGGTCTGTCATAATATAATAGAGACAGTAGATCTAGCTGGTCTGTCATATTATAATGGGGACAGTAGATCTAGCTGGTCTGTCACATTATAATAGAGACATTAGATCTAGCTGGTCTGTCATATTATAATACAGACAGTTCATCCAGCTGGTCTGTCATATTATAATAGAGACAGTAGATCTAGCTGGTCTGTCATAAAATAATAGAGACAGTAGATCTAGCTGGTCTATCATGTTATAATGGAGACAGTAGATCTAGCTGGTCTGTCATAATAGAATAGAGATAGTAGATCTAGCTGGTCTGTCACATTATAATAGAGACAGTAGATCGAGCTGGTCTGTCATATTATAATACAGACAGTTGATCTCGCTGGTCTGTCATATTATAATAGAGACAGTAGATCTAGCTGGTCTGTCATAATATAATAGAGACAGTAGATTTAGCTGGTCTATCGTATTATAATGGACACAGTAGATGTCGCTGGTCTGTCATAATATAATAGAGACAGTAGATCTAGCTGGTCTGTCATATTATAATGGAGACAGTAGATCTAGCTGGTCTGTCATATTATAATAGAGACAGTACATCTAGCTGGTCTGTCATAATATGAGACAGTAGATCTAGCTGGTCTTTCATATTATAATAGAGACAGTAGATCTACCTGGTCTGTCATAATATAATAGATACAGTAGATCTACCTGGTCTGTCATAGAATAATAGAGACAGTAGATCTCGCTGGTCTGTCATATTATAATAGAGACAGTAGATCTAGCTTGTCTGTCATAATATAATAGAGACAGTATATCTAGCTGGTCTGTCAAATTATAATAGAGACAGTAGATCTAGCTGGTCTGTCATAATATAGCTCTAGAGACAGTAGATCTAGCTGATCTGTCATATTATAATAGAGACAGTAGATCTAGCTGTTCTGTCATAATATGAGACAGTAGATCTAGCTGGTCTGTCATATTATAATAGAGACAGTAGATCTACCTGGTCTGTCATAATATAATAGATACAGTAGATCTACCTGGTCTGTCATAGAATAATAGAGACAGTAGATCGAGCTGGTCTTTCATGTTATAATAGAAACAGTAGATCTAGCTGGTCTGTCATAATATAATAGAGACAGTATATCTAGCTGGTCTGTCAAATTATAATAGAGACAGTAGATCGAGCTGGTCTGTCATATTATAACACAGACAGTTGATCTCGCTGGTCTGTCATATTATAATAGAGACAGTAGATCTAGCTGGTCTGTCATAATATAATAGAGACAGTAGATCTACCTGGTCTGTCATAAAATAATAGAGACAGTAGATCGAGCTGGTCTGTCATAATATGATAGAGACAGTAGATCGAGCTGGTCTGTCATATTATAACACAGACAGTTGATCTCGCTGGTCTGTCATATTATAATAGAGACAGTAGATCTAGCTGGTCTGTCATAATATAATAGAGACAGTAGATCTACCTGGTCTGTCATAAAATAAAAGAGACAGTAGATCGAGCTGTTCTTTCATGTTATAATAGAAACAGTAGATCTACCTGGTCTGTCATAATATAATAGAGACAGTAGATCTAGCTGTTCTGTCATAATATGAGACAGTATATCTAGCTGGTCTGTCATATTATAATAGAGACAGTAGATCTAGCTGGTCTGTCATATTATAATGGGGACAGTAGATCTAGCTGGTCTGTCATAATAGAATAGAGACAGTAGATCTAGCTGGTCTGTCACATTATAATAGAGACATTAGATCTAGCTGGTCTGTCATATTATAATACAGACAGTTGATCCAGCTGGTCTGTCATATTATAATAGAGACAGTAGATCTAGCTGGTCTGTCATAAAATAATAGAGACAGTAGATCTAGCTGGTCTATCATGTTATAATGGAGACAGTAGATCTAGCTGGTCTGTCATAATATAATAGAGACTGTAGATCTAGCTGGTCTGTCATATTATAATAGAGAAAGTACATCTAGCTGGTCTGTCATAATAGAATAGAGACAGTAGATCTAGCTGTTCTGTCATAATATGAGACAGTAGATCTCGCTGGTCTTTCATATTATAATAGAGACAGTAGATCAAGCTGGTCTGTCATTTTATAATAGAGACAGTAGATCTACCTTGTCTGTCATAATCTAATAGAGACAGTAGATTTTGCTGGTCTGTCATATTATAATAGAGACAGTAGATCTCACTGGTCTGTCATAATATAAAAGAGACAGTAGATCTACCTGGTGTGTCATAAAATAATAGAGACAGTAGATCTAGCCGGTCTGTCATAATATGATAGAGACAGTAGATCTAGCTGGTCTGTCATAATATAATAGAGACAGTATATCTAGCTGGTCTGTCAAATTATAATAGAGGCAGTAGATCTAGCTGGTCTGTCATAATATAATAGAGACAGTAGATCGAGCTGGTCTGTCATAATATGATAGAGACAGTAGATCTAGCTGATCTGTCATAAAATAATAGAGACAGTAGATTGAGCTGTTCTTTCATGTTATAATAGAAACAGTAGATCTACCTGGTCTGTCATAATATAATAGAGACAGTAGATCTAGCTGTTCTGTCATAATATGAGACAGTATATCTAGCTGGTCTGTCATATTATAATGGGGACAGTAGATCTAGCTGGTCTGTCATAATAGAATAGAGACAGTAGATCTAGCTGTTCTTTCATGTTATAATAGAAACAGTAGATCTACCTGGTCTGTCATAATATAATAGAGACAGTAGATCTAGCTGGTCTGTCATATTATAATAGAGACAGTAGATCTAGCTGTTCTGTCATAATATGAGACAGTATATCTAGCTGGTCTGTCATATTATAATAGAGACAGTAGATCTAGCTGGTCTGTCATATTATAATGGGGACAGTAGATCTAGCTGGTCTGTCATAATAGAATAGAGACAGTAGATCTAGCTGGTCTGTCACATTATAATAGAGACAGTAGATTTAGCTGGTCTATCGTATTATAATGGACACAGTAGATGTCGCTGGTCTGTCATAATATAATAGAGACAGTAGATTTAGCTGGTCTATCGTATTATAATGGACACAGTAGATGTCGCTGGTCTGTCATAATATAATAGAGACAGTAGATCTAGCTGGTCTGTCATATTATAATAGAGACAGTACATCTAGCTGGTCTGTCATAATATGAGACAGTAGATCTAGCTGGTCTTTCATATTATAATAGAGACAGTAGATCTACCTGGTCTGTCATAATATAATAGATACAGTAGATCTACCTGGCCTGTCATAGAATAATAGAGACAGTAGATCTAGCTGGTCTGTCATATTATAATAGAGACAGTAGATCTAGCTTGTCTGTCATAATATAATAGAGACAGTATATCTAGCTGGTCTGTCAAATTATATTAGAGACAGTAGATCTAGCTGGTCTGTCATAATATACCAGAGACAGTAGATCTAGCTGATCTGTCATATTATAATAGAGACAGTAGATCTAGCTGTTCTGTCATAATATGAGACAGTAGATCTAGCTGGTCTTTCATATTATAATAGAGACAGTAGATCTACCTGGTCTGTCATAATATAATAGATACAGTAGATCTACCTGGTCTGTCATAGAATAATAGAGACAGTAGATCGAGCTGGTCTTTCATGTTATAATAGAAACAGTAGATCTAGCTGGTCTGTCATAATATAATAGAGACAGTATATCTAGCTGGTCTGTCAAATTATAATAGAGACAGTAGATCGAGCTGGTCTGTCATATTATAACACAGACAGTTGATCTCGCTGGTCTGTCATAATATAATAGAGACAGTAGATCTACCTGGTCTGTCATAAAATAATAGAGACAGTAGATCGAGCTGGTCTGTCATAATATGATAGAGACAGTAGATCTAGCTGATCTGTCATAAAATAAAAGAGACAGTAGATCGAGCTGTTCTTTCATGTTATAATAGAAAAAGTAGATCTACCTGGTCTGTCATAATATAATAGAGACAGTAGATCTAGCTGGTCTGTCATATTATAATGGGGACAGTAGATCTAGCTGGTCTGTCACATTATAATAGAGACATTAGATCTAGCTGGTCTGTCATATTATAATACAGACAGTTCATCCAGCTGGTCTGTCATATTATAATAGAGACAGTAGATCTAGCTGGTCTGTCATAAAATAATAGAGACAGTAGATCTAGCTGGTCTATCATGTTATAATGGAGACAGTAGATCTAGCTGGTCTGTCATAATAGAATAGAGATAGTAGATCTAGCTGGTCTGTCACATTATAATAGAGACAGTAGATCGAGCTGGTCTGTCATATTATAATACAGACAGTTGATCTCGCTGGTCTGTCATATTATAATAGAGACAGTAGATTTAGCTGGTCTATCGTATTATAATGGACACAGTAGATGTCGCTGGTCTGTCATAATATAATAGAGACAGTAGATCTAGCTGGTCTGTCATATTATAATGGAGACAGTAGATCTAGCTGGTCTGTCATATTATAATAGAGACAGTACATCTAGCTGGTCTGTCATAATATGAGACAGTAGATCTAGCTGGTCTTTCATATTATAATAGAGACAGTAGATCTACCTGGTCTGTCATAATATAATAGATACAGTAGATCTACCTGGTCTGTCATAGAATAATAGAGACAGTAGATCTCGCTGGTCTGTCATATTATAATAGAGACAGTAGATCTAGCTTGTCTGTCATAATATAATAGAGACAGTATATCTAGCTGGTCTGTCAAATTATAATAGAGACAGTAGATCTAGCTGGTCTGTCATAATATAGCAGAGACAGTAGATCTAGCTGATCTGTCATATTATAATAGAGACAGTAGATCTAGCTGTTCTGTCATAATATGAGACAGTAGATCTAGCTGGTCTTTCATATTATAATAGAGACAGTAGATCTACCTGGTCTGTCATAATATAATAGATACAGTAGATCTACCTGGTCTGTCATAGAATAATAGAGACAGTAGATCGAGCTGGTCTTTCATGTTATAATAGAAACAGTAGATCTAGCTGGTCTGTCATAATATAATAGAGACAGTATATCTAGCTGGTCTGTCAAATTATAATAGAGACAGTAGATCGAGCTGGTCTGTCATATTATAACACAGACAGTTGATCTCGCTGGTCTGTCATATTATAATAGAGACAGTAGATCTAGCTGGTCTGTCATAATATAATAGAGACAGTAGATCGAGCTGTTCTTTCATGTTATAATAGAAAAAGTAGATCTACCTGGTCTGTCATAATATAATAGAGACAGTAGATCTAGCTGGTCTGTCATATTATAATGGGGACAGTAGATCTAGCTGGTCTGTCACATTATAATAGAGACATTAGATCTAGCTGGTCTGTCATATTATAATACAGACAGTTCATCCAGCTGGTCTGTCATATTATAATAGAGACAGTAGATCTAGCTGGTCTGTCATAAAATAATAGAGACAGTAGATCTAGCTGGTCTATCATGTTATAATGGAGACAGTAGATCTAGCTGGTCTGTCATAATAGAATAGAGATAGTAGATCTAGCTGGTCTGTCACATTATAATAGAGACAGTAGATCGAGCTGGTCTGTCATATTATAATACAGACAGTTGATCTCGCTGGTCTGTCATATTATAATAGAGACAGTAGATCTAGCTGGTCTGTCATAATATAATAGAGACAGTAGATTTAGCTGGTCTATCGTATTATAATGGACACAGTAGATGTCGCTGGTCTGTCATAATATAATAGAGACAGTAGATCTAGCTGGTCTGTCATATTATAATGGAGACAGTAGATCTAGCTGGTCTGTCATATTATAATAGAGACAGTACATCTAGCTGGTCTGTCATAATATGAGACAGTAGATCTAGCTGGTCTTTCATATTATAATAGAGACAGTAGATCTACCTGGTCTGTCATAATATAATAGATACAGTAGATCTACCTGGTCTGTCATAGAATAATAGAGACAGTAGATCTCGCTGGTCTGTCATATTATAATAGAGACAGTAGATCTAGCTTGTCTGTCATAATATAATAGAGACAGTATATCTAGCTGGTCTGTCAAATTATAATAGAGACAGTAGATCTAGCTGGTCTGTCATAATATAGCAGAGACAGTAGATCTAGCTGATCTGTCATATTATAATAGAGACAGTAGATCTAGCTGTTCTGTCATAATATGAGACAGTAGATCTAGCTGGTCTTTCATATTATAATAGAGACAGTAGATCTACCTGGTCTGTCATAATATAATAGATACAGTAGATCTACCTGGTCTGTCATAGAATAATAGAGACAGTAGATCGAGCTGGTCTTTCATGTTATAATAGAAACAGTAGATCTAGCTGGTCTGTCATAATATAATAGAGACAGTATATCTAGCTGGTCTGTCAAATTATAATAGAGACAGTAGATCGAGCTGGTCTGTCATATTATAACACAGACAGTTGATCTCGCTGGTCTGTCATATTATAATAGAGACAGTAGATCTAGCTGGTCTGTCATAATATAATAGAGACAGTAGATCGAGCTGTTCTTTCATGTTATAATAGAAAAAGTAGATCTACCTGGTCTGTCATAATATAATAGAGACAGTAGATCTAGCTGGTCTGTCATATTATAATGGGGACAGTAGATCTAGCTGGTCTGTCACATTATAATAGAGACATTAGATCTAGCTGGTCTGTCATATTATAATACAGACAGTTCATCCAGCTGGTCTGTCATATTATAATAGAGACAGTAGATCTAGCTGGTCTGTCATAAAATAATAGAGACAGTAGATCTAGCTGGTCTATCATGTTATAATGGAGACAGTAGATCTAGCTGGTCTGTCATAATAGAATAGAGATAGTAGATCTAGCTGGTCTGTCACATTATAATAGAGACAGTAGATCGAGCTGGTCTGTCATATTATAATACAGACAGTTGATCTCGCTGGTCTGTCATATTATAATAGAGACAGTAGATCTAGCTGGTCTGTCATAATATAATAGAGACAGTAGATTTAGCTGGTCTATCGTATTATAATGGACACAGTAGATGTCGCTGGTCTGTCATAATATAATAGAGACAGTAGATCTAGCTGGTCTGTCATATTATAATGGAGACAGTAGATCTAGCTGGTCTGTCATATTATAATAGAGACAGTACATCTAGCTGGTCTGTCATAATATGAGACAGTAGATCTAGCTGGTCTTTCATATTATAATAGAGACAGTAGATCTACCTGGTCTGTCATAATATAATAGATACAGTAGATCTACCTGGTCTGTCATAGAATAATAGAGACAGTAGATCTCGCTGGTCTGTCATATTATAATAGAGACAGTAGATCTAGCTTGTCTGTCATAATATAATAGAGACAGTATATCTAGCTGGTCTGTCAAATTATAATAGAGACAGTAGATCTAGCTGGTCTGTCATAATATAGCAGAGACAGTAGATCTAGCTGATCTGTCATATTATAATAGAGACAGTAGATCTAGCTGTTCTGTCATAATATGAGACAGTAGATCTAGCTGGTCTTTCATATTATAATAGAGACAGTAGATCTACCTGGTCTGTCATAATATAATAGATACAGTAGATCTACCTGGTCTGTCATAGAATAATAGAGACAGTAGATCGAGCTGGTCTTTCATGTTATAATAGAAACAGTAGATCTAGCTGGTCTGTCATAATATAATAGAGACAGTATATCTAGCTGGTCTGTCAAATTATAATAGAGACAGTAGATCGAGCTGGTCTGTCATATTATAACACAGACAGTTGATCTCGCTGGTCTGTCATATTATAATAGAGACAGTAGATCTAGCTGGTCTGTCATAATATAATAGAGACAGTAGATCTACCTGGTCTGTCATAAAATAATAGAGACAGTAGATCGAGCAGGTCTGTCATAATATGATAGAGACAGTAGATCGAGCTGGTCTGTCATATTATAACACAGACAGTTGATCTCGCTGGTCTGTCATATTATAATAGAGACAGTAGATCTAGCTGGTCTGTCATAATATAATAGAGACAGTAGATCTACCTGGTCTGTCATAAAATAAAAGAGACAGTAGATCGAGCTGTTCTTTCATGTTATAATAGAAACAGTAGATCTACCTGGTCTGTCATAATATAATAGAGACAGTAGATCTAGCTGTTCTGTCATAATATGAGACAGTATATCTAGCTGGTCTGTCATATTATAATAGAGACAGTAGATCTAGCTGGTCTGTCATATTATAATGGGGACAGTAGATCTAGCTGGTCTGTCATAATAGAATAGAGACAGTAGATCTAGCTGGTCTGTCACATTATAATAGAGACATTAGATCTAGCTGGTCTGTCATATTATAATACAGACAGTTGATCCAGCTGGTCTGTCATATTATAATAGAGACAGTAGATCTAGCTGGTCTGTCATAAAATAATAGAGACAGTAGATCTAGCTGGTCTATCATGTTATAATGGAGACAGTAGATCTAGCTGGTCTGTCATAATATAATAGAGACTGTAGATCTAGCTGGTCTGTCATATTATAATAGAGAAAGTACATCTAGCTGGTCTGTCATAATAGAATAGAGACAGTAGATCTAGCTGTTCTGTCATAATATGAGACAGTAGATCTCGCTGGTCTTTCATATTATAATAGAGACAGTAGATCAAGCTGGTCTGTCATTTTATAATAGAGACAGTAGATCTACCTTGTCTGTCATAATCTAATAGAGACAGTAGATTTTGCTGGTCTGTCATATTATAATAGAGACAGTAGATCTCACTGGTCTGTCATAATATAAAAGAGACAGTAGATCTACCTGGTGTGTCATAAAATAATAGAGACAGTAGATCTAGCCGGTCTGTCATAATATGATAGAGACAGTAGATCTAGCTGGTCTGTCATAATATAATAGAGACAGTATATCTAGCTGGTCTGTCAAATTATAATAGAGGCAGTAGATCTAGCTGGTCTGTCATAATATAATAGAGACAGTAGATCGAGCTGGTCTGTCATAATATGATAGAGACAGTAGATCTAGCTGATCTGTCATAAAATAATAGAGACAGTAGATTGAGCTGTTCTTTCATGTTATAATAGAAACAGTAGATCTACCTGGTCTGTCATAATATAATAGAGACAGTAGATCTAGCTGTTCTGTCATAATATGAGACAGTATATCTAGCTGGTCTGTCATATTATAATGGGGACAGTAGATCTAGCTGGTCTGTCATAATAGAATAGAGACAGTAGATCTAGCTGTTCTTTCATGTTATAATAGAAACAGTAGATCTACCTGGTCTGTCATAATATAATAGAGACAGTAGATCTAGCTGGTCTGTCATATTATAATAGAGACAGTAGATCTAGCTGTTCTGTCATAATATGAGACAGTATATCTAGCTGGTCTGTCATATTATAATAGAGACAGTAGATCTAGCTGGTCTGTCATATTATAATGGGGACAGTAGATCTAGCTGGTCTGTCATAATAGAATAGAGACAGTAGATCTAGCTGGTCTGTCACATTATAATAGAGACAGTAGATCTAGCTGGTCTGTCATAAAATAATAGAGACAGTAGATCTAGCTGGTCTATCATGTTATAATGGAGACAGTAGATCTAGCTGGTCTGTCATAATATAATAGAGACTGTAGATCTAGCTGGTCTGTCATATTATAATAGAGAAAGTAAATCTAGCTGGTCTGTCATAATAGAATAGAGACAGTAGATCTAGCTGTTCTGTCATAATATGAGACAGTAGATCTCGCTGGTCTTTCATATTATAATAGAGACAGTAGATCAAGCTGGTCTGTCATTTTATAATAGAGACAGTAGATCTACCTGGTCTGTCATAATCTAATAGAGACAGTAGATTTTGCTGGTCTGTCATATTATAATAGAGACAGTAGATCTCACTGGTCTGTCATAATATAAAAGAGACAGTAGATCTACCTGGTGTGTCATAAAATAATAGAGACAGTAGATCTAGCCGGTCTGTCATAATATGATAGAGACAGTAGATCTACCTGATCTGTCATAAAATAATAGAGACAGTAGATTGAGCTGTTCTTTCATGTTATAATAGAAAGAGTAGATCTACCTGGTCTGTCATAATATAATAGAGACAGTAGATCTAGCTGTTCTGTCATAATATGAGACAGTATATCTAGCTGGTCTGTCATATTATAATGGGGACAGTAGATCTAGCTGGTCTGTCATAATAGAATAGAGACTGTAGATCTAGCTGGTCTGTCACATTATAATAGAGACATTAGATCTAGCTGGTATGTCATATTATAATACAGACAGTTGATCGAGCTGGTCTGTCATATTATAATAGTGACAGTAGATCTAGCTTGTCTGTCATAAAATAATAGAGACAGTAGATCTAGCTGATCTGTCATAAAATAATAGAGACAGTAGATTGAGCTGTTCTTTCATGTTATAATAGAAACAGTAGATATACCTGGTCTGTCATAATATAATAGAGACAGTATATCTAGCTGTTCTGTCATAATATGAGACAGTATATCTAGCTGGTCTGTCATATTATAATGGGGACAGTAGATCTAGCTGGTCTGTCATAATAGAATAGAGACAGTAGATCTAGCTGGTCTGTCACATTATAATAGAGACATTAGATCTCGCTGGTCTGTCATATTATAATACAGACAGTTGATCTAGCTGGTCTGTCATAATATAATAGAGACAGTAGATCTAGCTGGTCTGTCATAATATAATAGAGACTGTAGATCTATCTGGTCTGTCATATTATAATAGAGACAGTAGATGTCGCTGGTCTGTCATAATATAATAGAGACAGTAGATCTAGCTGGTCTGTCATAATATGATAGAGACAGTAGATCTAGCCTATCTGTCATAAAATAATAGAGACAGTAGATCAAATCAAATCAAATCAAATTTATTTATATAGCCCTTCGTACATCAGCTGATATCTCAAAGTGCTGTACAGAAACCCAGCCTAAAACCCCAAACAGCAAACAATGCAGGTGTAAAAGCACGGTGGCTAGTCAAACTCCCTAGAAAGGCCAAAACCTAGGAAGAAACCTAGAGAGGAACCGGGCTATGTGGGGTGGCCAGTCCTCTTCTGGCTGTGCCGGGTAGAGATTATAACAGAACATGACCAAGATGTTCAAATGTTCATAAATGACCAGCATGGTCTGTCATAATAATAAGGCAGAACAGTTGAAACTGGAGCAGCAGCAGTCAGGTGGAATGGGGACAGCAAGGAGCCATCATGTCAGGTAGTCCTGGGGCACTGTCCTAGGGCTCAGGTCCTCCGAGAGAGAGAGAAAGAAAGAGAGAATTAGAGAGAGTCATATGTGGGGTGGCCAGTCCTCTTTGGCTGTCATGGAGATTATAACAGAACGTGGCCAAGATGTTCAAATGTTCATAAATGACTAGCATGGTTGAATAATAGTAAGGCAGAACAGTTGAAACTGGAGCTCGAGCTGGTCTTTCATGTTATAATAGAAACAGTAGATCTAGCTGGTCTGTCATAATATAATATAGACAGTATATCTACCTGGTCTGTCATAAAATAATAGAGAGTAGATCGAGCTGGTCTGTCATAATATGATAGAGACAGTAGATCTAGCTGATCTGTCATAAAATAATAGAGACAGTAGATCGAGCTGTTCTTTCATGTTATAATAGAAGCAGTAGATCTACCTGGTCTGTCATAATATAATAGAGAAAGTATATCTAGCTGTTCTGTCATAATATGAGACAGTATATCTAGCTGGTCTGTCATATTATAATAGAGACAGTAGATCTAGCTGGTCTGTCATATTATAATAGAGACAGTACATCTAGCTGGTCTGTCATAATAGAATAGAGACAGTAGATCTAGCTGTTCTGTCATAATATGAGACAGTAGATCTCGCTGGTCTTTCATATTATAATAGAGACAGTAGATCAAGCTGGTCTGTCATTTTATAATAGAGACAGTAGATCTACCTTGTCTGTCATAATCTAATAGAGACAGTAGATTTTGCTGGTCTGTCATATTATAATAGAGACAGTAGATCTACTGGTCTGTCATAATATAAAAGAGACAGTAGATCTACCTGGTGTGTCATAAAATAATAGAGACAGTAGATCTAGCCGGTCTGTCATAATATGATAGAGACAGTAGATCTAGCTGGTCTGTCATAATATAATAGAGACAGTATATCTAGCTGGTCTGTCAAATTATAATAGAGGCAGTAGATCTAGCTGGTCTGTCATAATATAATAGAGACAGTAGATCGAGCTGGTCTGTCATAATATGATAGAGACAGTAGATCTAGCTGATCTGTCATAAAATAATAGAGACAGTAGATTGAGCTGTTCTTTCATGTTATAATAGAAACAGTAGATCTACCTGGTCTGTCATAATATAATAGAGACAGTAGATCTAGCTGTTCTGTCATAATATGAGACAGTATATCTAGCTGGTCTGTCATATTATAATGGGGACAGTAGATCTAGCTGGTCTGTCATAATAGAATAGAGACAGTAGATCTAGCTGTTCTTTCATGTTATAATAGAAACAGTAGATCTACCTGGTCTGTCATAATATAATAGAGACAGTAGATCTAGCTGGTCTGTCATATTATAATAGAGACAGTAGATCTAGCTGTTCTGTCATAATATGAGACAGTATATCTAGCTGGTCTGTCATATTATAATAGAGACAGTAGATCTAGCTGGTCTGTCATATTATAATAGAGACAGTAGATCTAGCTGGTCTGTCATATTATAATAGAGACAGTAGATCTAGCTGGTCTGTCATATTATAATAGAGACAGTAGATCTAGCTGGTCTGTCATAAAATAATAGAGACAGTAGATCTAGCTGGTCTATCATGTTATAATGGAGACAGTAGATCTAGCTGGTCTGTCATAATATAATAGAGACTAGATCTAGCTGGTCTGTCATATTATAATAGAGACAGTAGATCTAGCTGGTCTGTCATAATTATAATAGAGACAGTAGATCTAGCTGGTCTGTCATAATTATAATAGAGACAGTAGATCTAGCTGGTCTTTCATATTATAATAGAGACAGTAGATCTGTTCTGTCATAATAATAGAGACAGTAGATCTACCTGGTCTGTCATAAATAATAGAGACAGTAGATAGGTCTGTCATATCAGTAGATCTAGCTGGTCTGTCATAATATAATAGACAGTATATCTAGCTGGTCTGTCATATTATAATGGGACAGTAGATCTAGCTGGTCTGTCATAATATAATAGAGACAGTAGATCTAGCTGTTCTTTCATAATATAATAGAGACAGTAGATCTACCTGGTCTGTCATAATATAATAGAGACAGTAGATCTAGCTGGTCTGTCATATTATAATAGAGACAGTAGATCTAGCTGTTCTGTCATAATATGAGACAGTATATCTAGCTGGTCTGTCATATTATAATAGAGACAGTAGATCTAGCTGGTCTGTCATATTATAATGGGGACAGTAGATCTAGCTGGTCTGTCATAATAGAATAGAGACAGTAGATCTAGCTGGTCTGTCACATTATAATAGAGACAGTAGATCTAGCTGGTCTGTCATAAAATAATAGAGACAGTAGATCTAGCTGGTCTATCATGTTATAATGGAGACAGTAGATCTAGCTGGTCTGTCATAATATAATAGAGACTGTAGATCTAGCTGGTCTGTCATATTATAATAGAGAAAGTAAATCTAGCTGGTCTGTCATAATAGAATAGAGACAGTAGATCTAGCTGTTCTGTCATAATATGAGACAGTAGATCTCGCTGGTCTTTCATATTATAATAGAGACAGTAGATCAAGCTGGTCTGTCATTTTATAATAGAGACAGTAGATCTACCTGGTCTGTCATAATCTAATAGAGACAGTAGATTTTGCTGGTCTGTCATATTATAATAGAGACAGTAGATCTCACTGGTCTGTCATAATATAAAAGAGACAGTAGATCTACCTGGTGTGTCATAAAATAATAGAGACAGTAGATCTAGCCGGTCTGTCATAATATGATAGAGACAGTAGATCTACCTGATCTGTCATAAAATAATAGAGACAGTAGATTGAGCTGTTCTTTCATGTTATAATAGAAACAGTAGATATACCTGGTCTGTCATAATATAATAGAGACAGTATATCTAGCTGTTCTGTCATAATATGAGACAGTATATCTAGCTGGTCTGTCATATTATAATGGGGACAGTAGATCTAGCTGGTCTGTCATAATAGAATAGAGACAGTAGATCTAGCTGGTCTGTCACATTATAATAGAGACATTAGATCTCGCTGGTCTGTCATATTATAATACAGACAGTTGATCTAGCTGGTCTGTCATAATATAATAGAGACTGTAGATCTAGCTGGTCTGTCATAATATAATAGAGACTGTAGATCTATCTGGTCTGTCATATTATAATAGAGACAGTAGATGTCGCTGGTCTGTCATAATATAATAGAGACAGTAGATCGAGCTGGTCTGTCATAATATGATAGAGACAGTAGATCTAGCCTATCTGTCATAAAATAATAGAGACAGTAGATCAAATCAAATCAAATCAAATTTATTTATATAGCCCTTCGTACATCAGCTGATATCTCAAAGTGCTGTACAGAAACCCAGCCTAAAACCCCAAACAGCAAACAATGCAGGTGTAAAAGCACGGTGGCTAGGAAAAACTCCCTAGAAAGGCCAAAACCTAGGAAGAAACCTAGAGAGGAACCGGGCTATGTGGGTGGCTGTCCTCTTCTGGCTGTGCCGGGTAGAGATTATAACAGAACATGACCAAGATGTTCAAATGTTCATAAATGACCAGCATGGTCTGAATAATAATAAGGCAGAACAGTTGAAACTGGAGCAGCAGCAGTCAGGTGGAATGGGGACAGCAAGGAGCCATCATGTCAGGTAGTCCTGGGGCACTGTCCTAGGGCTCAGGTCCTCCGAGAGAGAGAGAAAGAAAGAGAGAATTAGAGAGAGCATATGTGGGGTGGCCAGTCCTCTTTTGGCTGTGCCGGGTGGAGATTATAACAGAACGTGGCCAAGATGTTCAAATGTTCATAAATGACTAGCATGGTTGAATAATAGTAAGGCAGAACAGTTGAAACTGGAGCTCGAGCTGGTCTTTCATGTTATAATAGAAACAGTAGATCTAGCTGGTCTGTCATAATATAATATAGACAGTATATCTACCTGGTCTGTCATAAAATAATAGAGAGTAGATCGAGCTGGTCTGTCATAATATGATAGAGACAGTAGATCTAGCTGATCTGTCATAAAATAATAGAGACAGTAGATCGAGCTGTTCTTTCATGTTATAATAGAAGCAGTAGATCTACCTGGTCTGTCATAATATAATAGAGAAAGTATATCTAGCTGTTCTGTCATAATATGAGACAGTATATCTAGCTGGTCTGTCATATTATAATAGAGACAGTAGATCTAGCTGGTCTGTCATATTATAATAGAGACAGTACATCTAGCTGGTCTGTCATAATAGAATAGAGACAGTAGATCTAGCTGTTCTGTCATAATATGAGACAGTAGATCTCGCTGGTCTTTCAAATTTTAATAGAGATAGTAGATCTTGCTGGTCTGTCATAATATAGTAGAGACAGTAGATCTAGCTGGTCTGTCATAATATAATAGAGACTGTAGATCTAGCTGGTCTGTCATATTATAATAGAGACAGTAGATGTCGCTGGTCTGTCATAATATAATAGAGACAGTAGATCGAGCTGGTCTGTCATATTATAATGGAGACAGTAGATCTACCTGGTCTGTCATATTATAATAGAGACAGTAGATCTAGCTGGTCTGTCATATTATAATAGAGACAGTACATCTAGCTGGTCTGTCATAATAGAATAGAGACAGTAGATCTAGCTGTTCTGTCATAATATGAGACAGTAGATCTCGCTGGTCTTTCATATTATAATAGAGACAGTAGATCTTGCTGGTTGGTCATAATATAGTAGAGACAGTAGATCAAGCTGGTCTGTCATTTTATAATAGAGACAGTAGATCTACCTGGTCTGTCATAATCTAATAGAGACAGTAGATTTTGCTTGTCTGTCATATTATAATAGAGACAGTAGATCTCGCTGGACTGTCATAATATAATAGAGACAGTAGATCTACCTGGTCTGTCATAAAATAATAGAGACAGTAGATCTAGCCGGTCTGTCATAATATGATAGAGACAGTAGATCTAGCTGGTCTGTCATAATATAATAGAGACAGTATATCTAGCTGGTCTGTCAAATTATAATAGAGGCAGTAGATCTAGCTGGTCTGTCATAATATAGCAGAGACAGTAGATCTACCTGGTCTGTCATAAAATAATAGAGACAGTAGATTGAGCTGGTCTGTCATAATATGATAGAGACAGTAGATCTACCTGGTCTGTCATAAAATAATAGAGACAGTAGATAGAGCTGTTCTTTCATGTTATAATAGAAACAGTAGATCTACCTGGTCTGTCATAATATAATAGAGACAGTAGATCTAGCTGTTATGTCATAATATGAGACAGTATATCTAGCTGGTCTGTCATATTATAATGGGGACAGTAGATCTAGCTGGTCTGTCATAATAGAATAGAGACAGTAGATCTAGCTGATCTGTCACATTATAATAGAGACATTAGATCTAGCTGGTCTGTCATATTATAATAGAGACAGTAGATCTAGCTGGTCTGTCATAAAATAATAGAGACAGTAGATCTAGCTGATCTGTCATAAAATAATAGAGACAGTAGATTGAGCTGTTCTTTCATGTTATAATAGAAACAGTAGATCTAGCTGTTATGTCATAATATGAGACAGTATATCTAGCTGGTCTGTCATATTAGAATGGGGACAGTAGATCTAGCTGGTCTGTCATAATAGAATAGAGACAGTAGATCTAGCTGGTCAGTCACATTATAATAGAGACATTAGATCTAGCTGGTCTGTCATATTATAATACAGACAGTTGATCTAGCTGGTCTGTCATATTATAATAGAGACAGTAGATCTAGCTGGTCTGTCATAAAATAATAGAGACAGTAGATCTAGCTGGTCTATCATGTTATAATGGAGACAGTAGATCTAGCTGGTCTGTCATAATATAATAGAGACTGTAGATCTATCTGGTCTGTCATATTATAATAGAGACAGTAGATGTCGCTGGTCTGTCATAATATAATAGAGACAGTAGATCTAGCTGGTCTGTCATAATATGATAGAGACAGTAGATCTAGCTGATCTGTCATAAAATAATAGAGACAGTAGATCGAGCTGGTCTTTCATGTTATAATAGAAACAGTAGATCTAGCTGGTCTGTCATAATATAATAGAGACAGTATATCTATCTGGTCTGTCAAATTATAATAGAGACAGTAGATCTAGCTGGTCTGTCATAATATAGCAGAGACAGTAGATCTACCTGGTCTGTCATAAAATAATAGAGACAGTAGATCGAGCTGGTCTGTCATAATATGATAGAGACAGTAGATCTAGCTGATCTGTCATAAAATAATAGAGACAGTAGATTGAGCTGTTCTTTCATGTTATAATAGAAACAGTAGATCTACCTGGTCTGTCATAATATAATAGAGACAGTAGATCTAGCTGTTCTGTCATAATATGAGACAGTAGATCTTGCTGGTCTGTCATAATATAGTAGAGACAGTAGATCTAGCTGGTCTGTCATAATATAATAGAGACTGTAGATCGAGCTGATCTGTCATATTATAATGGAGACAGTAGATCTACCTGGTCTGTCATATTATAATAGAGACAGTAGATCTAGCTGGTCTGTCATATTATAATAGAGACAGTACATCTAGCTGGTCTGTCATAATAGAATAGAGACAGTAGATCTAGCTGGTCTGTCATATTATAATGGAGACAGTAGATCTAGCTGGTCTGTCATATTATAATAGAGACAGTAGATCTAGCTGTTCTGTCATAATATGAGACAGTAGATCTCGCTGGTCTGTCATATTATAATAGAGACAGTAGATGTCGCTGGTCTGTCATAATATAATAGAGACAGTAGATCTAGCTGGTCTGTCATATTATAATGGAGACAGTAGATCTAGCTGGTCTGTCATATTATAATAGAGACAGTAGATCTAGCTGGTCTGTCATATTATAATAGAGACAGTAGATGTCGCTGGTCTGTCATAATATAATAGAGACAGTAGATCTAGCTGGTCTGTCATATTATAATGGAGACAGTAGATCTAGCTGGTCTGTCATATTATAATAGAGACTGTAGATCTAGCTGGTCTGTCATATTATAATAGAGACAGTAGATCTAGCTGTTCTGTCATAATATGAGACAGCAGATCTAGCTGGTCTTTCATATATAATAGAGACAGTAGATCTCGCTGGTCTGTCATAATAGAATAGAGACAGTAGATCTACCTGGTCTGTCATAATCTAATAGAGACAGTAGATTTTGCTGGTGTGTCATATTATAATAGAGACAGTAGATCTCGCTGGTCTGTCATAATAGAATAGAGACAGTAGATCGAGCTGGTCTGTCATATTATAATGGAGACAGTAGATATAGCTGTTGGTGTCATAATATGAGACAGTAGATCTAGCTGGTCTGTCATATTATAATAGAGACAGTAGATCTAGCTGGTCTGTCATATTATAATGGGGACAGTAGATCTAGCTGGTCTGTCATAATAGAATAGAGATAGTAGATCTAGCTGGTCTGTCACATTATAATAGAGACAGTAGATTAGCTGGTCTGTCATAATATAGCAGAGACAGTAGATCTAGCTGATCTGTCATAAAATAATAGAGACAGTAGATCTAGCTGGTCTATCATATTATAATGGACACAGTAGACTAGCTGGTCTGTCATAATATAATAGAGACTGTAGATCTAGCTGGTCGGTCATATTATAATAGAGACAATACATCTAGCTGGTCTGTCATAATATAATAGAGACAGTAGATCTAGCTGGTCTGTCATATATAATAGAGACAGTAGATCTAGCTGGTCTGTCATATTATAAATGGGGACAGTAGATCTAGCTGGTCTGTCATAATAGAATAGAGATAGTAGATCTAGCTGGTCTGTCACATTATAATAGAGACAGTAGATCGAGCTGGTCTGTCATATTATAATACAGACAGTTGATCTCGCTGGTCTGTCATATTATAATAGAGACAGTAGATCTAGCTGGTCTGTCAAAATATAATAGAGACAGTAGATTTAGCTGGTCTATCATATTATAATGGACACAGTAGATGTCGCTGGTCTGTCATAATATAATAGAGACAGTAGATCTAGCTGGTCTGTCATATTATAATAGAGACAGTAGATCTAGCTGGTCTGTCATAATATAATAGAGACAGTATATCTAGCTGGTCTGTCAAATTATAATAGAGACAGTAGATCTAGCTAGTCCGGCCATAATATAGCAGACAGTAGATCTAGCTGATCTGTCATAAAATAATAGAGACAGTAGATCGAATCCGGTCTTTCATGTTATAATAGAAACAGTAGATCTAGCTGGTCTGTCATAATATAATAGAGACAGTTGATCTAGCTGGTCTGTCATATTATAATAGAGACAGTAGATCTAGCTGGTCTGTCATAAAATAATAGAGACTGTAGATCTAGCTGGTCTATCATGTTATAATGGAGACAGTGATGTCGCTGGTCTGTCATAATATAATAGAGACAGTAGATCGAGCTGGTCTGTCATATTATAATAGAGACAGTAGATGTCGCTGGTCTGTCATAATATAATAGAGACAGTAGATCGAGCTGGTCTTGTCATATTATAATGGAGACAGTAGATCTAGCTGGTCTGTCATATTATATAATAGGAGATAGTAGATCTAGCTGTTCTGTCATAATATGAGACAGTAGATCTCGCTGGTCTTTCATATTATAATAGAGACAGTAGATCTCGCTGGTCTGTCATAATAAAATAGAGACAGTAGATCTACCTGGTCTGTGTAATCTATAGAGACAGTAGATTTTGCTGCTCTGTCATATTATAATAGAGACAGTAGATTCGCGGTCTGTCATAATAGAATAGAGACAGTAGATCGAGCTGGTCTGTCATATTATAATGGAACATGTAGATCCTGCTGTTCTGTCATAATATGAAAGTAGATCTAGCTGGTCTTTCATATTATAATAGAGACAGTAGATCTACCTGGTCTGTCATAATATAATAGATACAGTAGATCTACCTGGTCTGTCATATAATAATAGAGACAGTAGATCTAGCTGGTCTGTCATATTATAATAGAGGCAGTAGATCTAGCTGGTCTGTCATAATATAATAGAGACAGTATATCTCTAACTGGTCTGTCAAATTATAATAGATACAGTAGATACAACGGTCTGTCATAATATAGCAGAGACAGTAGATCTACCTGTCTGTCATAATAATAGAGACAGTAGATTTTGCTGCTCTGTCATATTATAATAGAGAGACAGTAGATCTCGCTGGTCTGTCATAATAGAATAGAGACAGTAGATCTACCTGGTCTGTCATAATCTAATAGAGACAGTAGATTTTGCTGCTCTGTCATATTATAATAGAGACAGTAGATCTCGCTGGTCTGTGTCATAATAGAATAGAGACAGTAGATCGAGCTGGTCTGTCATATTATAATGGAGACAGTAGATCTAGCTGGTCTGTCATAGAATAGAGATATAGATCTAGCTGGTCTGTCACATTATAATAGAGACAGTAGATCTAGCTGGTCTGTCATAATATAGCAGAGACAGTAGATCTAGCTGATCTGTCATAAAATAATAGAGACAGTAGATCTGGCTGGTCTATCATATAATGGACACAGTAGATCTAGCTGGTCTGTCATAATATAATAGAGACTGTAGATCTAGCTGGTCGGTCATATTATAATAGAGACAATACATCTAGCTGGTCTGTCATAATATAATAGAGACAGTAGATCTAGCTGGTCTGTCATATTATAATAGAGGCAGTAGATCTAGCTGGTCTGGCATAATATAATAGAGACAGTAGATCTAGCTGGTCTGTCATATTATAATAGAGACAGTAGATCTAGCTGGTCTGTCATATTATAATGGGGACAGTAGATCTAGCTGGTCTGTCATAATAGAATAGAGATAGTAGATCTAGCTGGTCTGTCACATTATAATAGAGACAGTAGATCGAGACTGGTCTGTCATATTATAATACAGACAGTTGATCTCGCTGGTCTGTCATATTATAATAGAGACAGTAGATCTAGCTGGTCTGTCAAAATATAATAGAGACAGTAGATTTAGCTGGTCTATCATATTATAATGGACACAGTAGATGTCGCTGGTCTGTCATAATATAATAGAGACAGTAGATCTAGCTGGTCTGTCATATTATAATGGAGACTGTAGATCTAGCTGGTCTATCATGTTATAATGGAGACAGTAGATCTAGCTGGTCTGTCATAATATAATAGAGACTGTAGATCTAGCTGGTCTGTCATATTATAATAGAGACAGTAGATGTCGCTGGTCTGTCATAATATAATAGAGACAGTAGATCGAGCTGGTCTGTCATATTATAATGGAGACAGTAGATCTACCTGGTCTGTCATATTATAATAGAGACAGTAGATCTAGCTGGTCTGTCATATTATAATGGAGACAGTAGATCTCGCTGGTCTGTCATATTATAATAGAGACAGTAGATCTAGCTGGTCTGTCATAATATAATAGAGACAGTATATCTAGCTGGTCTGTCAAATTATAATAGAGACAGTAGATCTAGCTGGTCCCGTCATAATATAGCAGAGACAGTAGATCTAGCTGATCTGTCATAAATAATAGAGACAGTAGATCGAACTGGTCTTTCATGCATTATAATAGAAACAGTAGATCTAGCTGGTCTGTCATAATATAATAGAGACAGTTGATCTAGCTGGTCTGTCATATTATAATAGAGACAGTAGATCTAGCTGGTCTGTCATAAAAATAATAGAGACTGTAGATCTAGCTGGTCTATCATGTTATAATGGAACAGTAGATGTAAGCTGGTCTGTCATAATATAAACAAGACAGTAGATCGAGCTGGTCTGTCATATTATAATAGAGACAGTAGATGTCAACTGGTCTCTGTCATAATATAATAGAGACAGTAGATCGAGCTGGTCTGTCATATTATAATGGAGACAGTAGATCTACTGGTCTGCTGTATTATAATAGAGACAGTAGATCTAGCTGGTCTGTCATATTATAATGGACACAGTAGATCTAGCTGGTCTGTCATAATATAATAGAGACTGTAGATCTAGCTGGTCTGCAATATATATAATAGAGACAGTAGATCTAGCTGGTCTGTCATAATATAATAGAGACAGTAGATCTAGCTGGTCTGTCATAATATAAT
>NW_026286234.1:0-1639 GCF_023373465.1 Oncorhynchus keta | reverse complement strand
TTAACTATTCATGAAAATCGCAAATGAAATTAAATAAATATGCTAGCTCTCAAGCTTAGCCTTTTGTTAACAACACTGTCATCTCAGATTTCCAAAATATGCTTTTCAACCATAGCAAAACAAGCATTTGTGTAAGATTATTGATAGCTAGCGTAGCATTTAGCGTAGCATTCAGCATGCAACATTTTCACAAAAACAAGAAAAGCATTCAAATAAAATCATTTACCTTTGAAGAACTTCGGATGTTTTCAATGAGGAGACTCTGTTAGATAGCAAATGTTCAGTTTGTCCAAAAAGATTCTTTGTGTAGGAGAAATCGCTCTGTTTTGTACATCACGTTTGGCTACCAAAAAAAACAGAAAATTCAGTCATCAAAACGCCTAACTTTTTTCCAAATTAACTCCATAATATCGACTGAAACATGGTAAACGTTGTTTAGAATCAATCCTCAAGGTGTTTTTCACATACCTCTTCGATGATATATCGTTCGTGGAAGTCTCCTCTCTCACATGGATGAATGCATGCAGCTTGGAGATTACGCACCAATTTCGACAAAGGACACCGGGCGGACACCTGGTAAATGTCTCTTATGGCCAATCTTCCAATGACATGCCTACAAATACGTCACAATGCTGCAGACACCTTGGGCAAACGGCAGAAAGCGTAGGCTCGTTCAGGACACATTCACAGCCATATAAGGAGACAATGGAAAACAGAGCCTCAAAAATTCTGCTAATTTCCTGTTTGAAGTTTCATCTTGGTTTCGCCTGTAGCATCAGTTCTGTTGCACTCACAGATAATCTTTGCAGTTTTGGAAACGTCAGTGTTTTCTTTCCAAAGCTGTCAATTATATGCATAGTTGAGCATCTTTTCGTGACAAAATATCTTGTTTAAAATGGGAACTTTTTTTTAATCCATAAATTAAAAGAGCGCCCCCTATATCCAAGAAGTTAATACAAAACATGAACAAAAAATAAATAAACCTATATTCTGACAGATCATGATCTTTCAGTTCAAATTCATGGATTTTGCAACACAATTCTTTAACCTTCTCTTCCATGTAAAGGTTTAAGAAGTCAGTCTTGGCTGAATGCATTGTGATACTGATAGGACAGGTCTTTTTGCAAATGCTGGCCTAACCTAGTTCTTTAACCCCATTTGAGACCTCCAGGAAGCAGGTGTGAAGAAGGGTGACAAGAAGAAGGGTGATCTTTTGCAAGTCGTGATAGGCTGGCTGTTGCTGTCGAAATGAGCCTTTCTGGGAAATGTCCAATGGTTCCACCTCTCTGGCTGTTCTTTAGGGCATAGTTCCACCTCTCTGGCTGTTCTTTAGGGCATAGTTCCACCTCTCTGGCTGTTCTTTAGGGCATAGTTCCACCTCTGGCTGTTCTTTAGGGCATGGTTCCACCTCTCTGGCTGTTCTTTAGGGCATGGTTCCACCTCTCTGGCTGTTCTTTAGGGCATGGTTCCACCTCTCTGGCTGTTCTTTAGGGCATGGTTCCACCTCTCTGGCTGTTCTTTAGGGCATGGTTCCACCTCTCTGGCTGTTCTTTAGGGCATGGTTCCACCTCTCTGGCTGTTCTTTAGGGCATGGTTCCACCTCTCTGGCTGTTCTTTAGGGCATGGTTCCACCTCTCTG
>NW_026286233.1:0-2461 GCF_023373465.1 Oncorhynchus keta | reverse complement strand
AGAGACAGTAGATCTTCCTGGTCTGTCAAATTAGAATAGATGACAGTAGATCTAGCTGGTCTGTCATAATATAATAGAGACAGTAGATCTAGCTGGTCTGTCAAATTATAATAGAGACAGTAGATCTAGCTGGTCTGTCATAATATAATAGAGACAGTACATCTAGCTGGTCTGTCAAATTATAATAGAGACAGTAGATCTAGCTGGTCTGTCATAATATAATAGAGACAGTAGATCTAGCTGGTGTGTCATAATAGAATAGAGACAGTAGATATAGCTGGTCTGACATAATATAATAGATACAGTAGATATAGCTGGTCTGACATAATATAATAGAGACAGTAGATCTAGCTGGTCTGTCATAATACAATAGAGACAGTAGATTAACCTGTTCTGTCATAGTATAATAGAGGCAGTAGAGCGAGCTGGTCTGTCATAATATAATAGAGACAGTAGATCTAGCTGGTCTGTCATAGTACAATAGATACAGTAGATCTAGCTGGTCTGTCATAATATAATAAAGACAGTAGATCTAGCTGGTCTGTCAAAATATAATAGAGACAGTAGATCTTGCTGGTCTGTCATAATATAATAGAGACATAGAGACAGTAGATCTAGCTGGTCTGTCATATTATAATAGAGACAGTAGATCTAGCTGTTCTGTCATAATAGAATAGAGATAGTAGATCTTCCTGGTCTGTCAAATTAGAATAGATGACAGTAGATCTAGCTGGTCTGTCATAATATATTATAGACAAGGAGACAGTAGATCTAGCTGGTCTGTCATATTATAATAGAGACAGTAGATCTAGCTGGTCTGTCATATATATAACTAGAGACAGTAGATCTAGCTGGTCTGTCATATTATAATAGAGACAGTAGATCTAGCTGATGTGTCATAATATAATAGAGATAGTAGATCTAGCTGGTCTGTCATAATATAGTAGAGACAGTAGATCTAGCTGGTCTGTAAAAATATAATAGAGACAGTTGACCTTGCTGGTCTGTCATAATATAATAGAGAGTAGATATAGCTGGTCTGTCATATTGTAATTGAGACAGTAGATCTTGCTGGTCTGTCATAATATAACAGAGACAGTAGATCTAGCTGGTCTGTCATAATATAATAGAGACAGTAGATCTAGCTGGTCTGTCAAAATATAATGGAGACAGTAGATCTAGCTGGTCTGTCATATTATAATAGAGACAGTAGATCTAGCTGATCTGTCATAATATAATAGAGACAGTAGATCTAGCTGGTCTGTCATAATATAATAGAGACAGTAGATCTAGCTGGTCTGTCATAATATAATATAGACAGTAGATCTAGCTGGTCTGTCATAATATAATAGAGACAGTAGATCTAGCTGGTCTGTCATAATATAATAGAGACAGTAGATCTAGCTGTTCTGTCATAGTATAATAGAGGCAGTAGAGCGAGCTGGTCTGTCATAATATAATAGAGACAGTAGATCTAGCTGGTCTGTCATAGTACAATAGATACAGTAGATCTAGCTGGTCTGTCATAATATAATGAGACATAGAGACAGTAGATCTAGCTGGTCTGTCATATATATAATAGAGACAGTAGATCTAGCTGATCTGTCATAATACAATAGAGACAGTAGATCTTGCTGTTCTGTCATATTATAATAGAGACAGTAGATCTAGCTGGTCTGTCAAAATATAACAGAGACAGTAGATCTAGCTGGTCTGTCATAATATAATAGAGACAGTAGATCTAGCTGGTCTGTCATAATATAATGGAGACAGTAGATCTAGCTGGTCTGTCATATTATAATAGAGACAGTAGATCTAGCTGGTCTGTCATAATATAATAGAGACAGTAGATCTAGCTGGTCTGTCATAATATAATAGAGACAGGTAGATCTAGCTGGTCTGTCATAATATAATAGAGACATAGAGACAGTAGATCTAGCTGGTCTGTCATAGTATAATAGAAGACAGTAGATCTAGCTGGTCTGTCATATTACAATAGAGACAGTAGATCTAGCTGGTCTGTCATAATATAATAGAGACAGTAGATCTAGCTGGTCTGTCAAAATATAATAGAGACAGTAGATCTAGCTGGTCTGTCATAATTATAATAGAGACAGTAGATCTAGCTGGTCTGTCATAATATAATAGAGACAGTAGATCTAGCTGGTCTGTCATAATATATTATAGTGAAGAGACAGTAGATCTAGCTGGTCTGTCATATATATAATATGAGACAGTAGATCTAGCTGGTCTGTCATATTATAATAGAGACAGTAGATCTTGCTGTTCTGTTATAATATAATAGAGATAGTAGATCTAGCTGGTCTGTCAAAATATAATAGAGACAGTAGATCTAGCTGGTCTGTCATAGTATAATAGAGAGCAGTAGATCTAGCTGGTCTGTCATATTATAATAGAGACAGTAGATCTAGCTGGTCTGTCATAGTACTAATAGAGACAG
>NW_026286232.1:0-48712 GCF_023373465.1 Oncorhynchus keta | reverse complement strand
CATCCAGTAGAATAGTCACTTTACAATAGTGCATCTAAATCTTAAAGGGGGTGAGAAGGATTACTTATCCTATCCTAGGTATTCCTTAAAGAGGTGGGGTTTCAGGTGTCTCCGGAAGGTGGTGATTGACTCCGCTGTCCTGGCGTCGTGAGGGAGTTTGTTCCACCATTGGGGGCCAGAGCAGCGAACAGTTTTGACTGGGCTGAGCGGGAACTGTACTTCCTCAGTGGTAGGGAGGCGAGCAGGCCAGAGGTGGATGAACGCAGTGCCCTTGTTTGGGTGTAGGGCCTGATCAGAGCCTGGAGGTACTGAGGTGCCGTTCCCCTCACAGCTCCGTAGGCAAGCACCATGGTCTTGTAGCAGATGCGAGCTTCAACTGGAAGCCAGTGGAGAGAGCGGAGGAGCGGGGTGACGTGAGAGAACTTGGGAAGGTTCAACACCAGACGGGCTGCGGCGTTCTGGATGAGTTGTAGGGGTTTAATGGCACAGGCAGGGAGCCCAGCCAACAGCGAGTTGCAGTAATCCAGACGGGAGATGACAAGTGCCTGGATTAGGACCTGCGCCGCTTCCTGTGTGAGGCAGGGTCGTACTCTGCGGATGTTGTAGAGCATGAACCTACAGGAACGGGACACCGCCTTGATGTTAGTTGAGAACGACAGGGTGTTGTCCAGGATCACGCCAAGGTTCTTAGCGCTCTGGGAGGAGGACACAATGGAGTTGTCAACCGTGATGGCGAGATCATGGAACGGCAGTCCTTCCCGGGAGGAAGAGCAGCTCCGTGTTGCCGAGGTTCAGCTTGAGGTGGTGATCCGTCATCCACACTGATATGTCTGCCAGACATGCAGAGATGCGATTCGCCACCTGGTCATCAGAAGGGGGAAAGGAGAAGATTAATTGTGTGTCGTCTGCATAGCAATGATAGGAGAGACCATGAGGTTATGACAGAGCCAAGTGACTTGGTGTATAGCGAGAATAGGAGAGGGCCTAGAACAGAGCCCTGGGGACACCAGTGGTGAGAGCGCGTGGTGAGGAGACAGATTCTCGCCACGCCACCTGGTAGGAGCGACCTGTCAGGTAGGACGCAATCCAAGCGTGGGCCGCGCCGGAGATGCCCAACTCGGAGAGGGTGGAGAGGAGGATCTGATGGTTCACAGTATCGAAGGCAGCCGATAGGTCTAGAAGGATGAGAGCAGAGGAGAGAGAGTTAGCTTTAGCGGTGCGGAGCGCCTCCGTGATACAGAGAAGAGCAGTCTCAGTTGAATGACTAGTCTTGAAACCTGACTGATTTGGATCAAGAAGGTCATTCAGAGAGAGATAGCGGGAGATCTGGCCAAGGACGGCACGTTCAAGAGTTTTGGAGAGAAAAGAAAGAAGGGATACTGGTCTGTAGTTGTTGACATCGGAGGGATTGAGTGTAGGTTTTTTCAGAAGGGGTGCAACTCTCGCTCTCTTGAGGACGGAAGGGACGTAGCCAGCGGTCAGGGATGAGTTGATGAGCGAGGTGAGGTAAGGGAGAAGGTCTCCGGAAATGGTCTGGAGAAGAGGAGGCGATAGGGTCAAGCGGGCAGGTTGTTGGGCGGCCGGCCGTCACAAGACGCGAGATTTCATCTGGAGAGAGAGGGAGAAAGAGGTCAGAGCACAGGGTAGGGGCAGTGTGAGCAGAACCAGCGGTGCCGTTTGACTTAGCAAACGAGGATCGGATGTCGTCGACCTTCTTTTCAAAATGGTTGACGAAGTCATCTGCAGAGAGGAGGAGGGGGAGGGGGAGGGAGGATTCAGGAGGGAGGAGAAGGTGGCAAAGAGCTTCCTCGGGTTAGAGGCAGATGCTTGGAATTTAGAGTGGTAGAAAATGGCTTTAGCAGCAGAGACAGAGGAGGAAAATGTAGAGAGGAGGGAGTGAAAGGATGCCAGGTCCGCAGGGAGGCGAGTTTTCCTCCATTTCCGCTCAGCTGCCCGGAGCCCTGTTCTGTGAGCTCGCAATGAGTCGTCGAGCCACGGGGCGGGAGGGAGGACCGAGCCGGCCTGGAGGATAGGGGACGTAGAGAGTCAAAGGATGCAGAAAGGGAGGAGAGGAGGGTTGAGGAGGCAGAATCAGGAGATAGGTTGGAGAAGGTATGAGCAGAGGGAAGAGATGATAGGATGGAAGAGGAGAGAGTAGCGGGGAGAGAGAGCGAAGGTTGGGACGGCGCGATACCATCCGAGTAGGGGCAGTGTGGGAGGTGTTAGATGAGAGCGAGAGGGAAAAGGATACAAGGTAGTGGTCGGAGACTTGGAGGGGAGTTGCAATGAGGTTAGTGGAAGAACAGCATCTAGTAAAGATGAGGTCGATCGTATTGCCTGCCTTGTGAGTAGGGGGGGAAGGTGAGAGGGTGAGGTCAAAAGAGGAGAGGAGTGAGAAGGAGGCAGAGAGGAATGAGTCAAAGGTAGACGTGGGGAGGTTAAAGTCGCCCAGCACTGTGAGAGGTGAGCCGTCCTCAGGAAAGGAGCTTATCAAGGTATCAAGCTCATTGATGAACCTGGAGGGCGATATATGATAAGGATGTTAAGCTTGAAAGGGCTGGTAACTGTGACAGCATGGAATTCAAAGGAGGCGATAGACAGATGGGTGAGGGGAGAAAGAGAGAATGACCACTTGGGAGAGATGAGGATCCCGGTGCCACCACCCCGCTGACCAGAAGCTCTCGGGGTGTGCGAGAACACGTGGGCGGACGAAGAGAGAGCAGTAGGAGTAGCAGTGTTGTCTGTGGTGATCCATGTTTCCGTCAGTGCCAAGAAGTCGAGGGACTGGAGGGAGGCATAGGCTGAGATGAACTCTGCCTTGTTGGCCGCAGATCGGCAGTTCCAGAGGCTACCGGAGACCTGGAACTCCACGTGGGTCGTGCGCGCTGGGACCACCAGATTAGGGTGGCCGCGGCCACGCGGTGTGGAGCGTTTGTATGGTCTGTGCAGAGAGGAGAGAACAGGGATCGACAGACACATAGTTGATAGGCTACAGAAGAGGCTACGCTAATGCAAAGGAGATTGGAATGACAAGTGGACTACACGTCTCGAATGTTCAGAAAGTTAAGCTTACGTAGCAAGAATCTTATTGACTAAAATGATTAAAATGATACAGTACTGCTGAAGTAGGCTAGCTGGCAGAGTAGAGAGGAGAAGGTAGTTCATGTCCCACAGTCTGCAGTGAAGCCATGCAGGAGAAGGATCCCAACAGACAAATAGTGAAAGAGGTGGACTTTGTGTTTATATAGCAAGTGATAAATTGCATTAATAAATTAATAGTAACCTTCGTCCAAAACTAGCAGTTTCCGCATTAGCATGGAGGAGTTTCAACAAAATTGAGTTTGCATTGCCCTCACTGCCACAGTGATAAATTACATTAATAATAAAGAAATTAAACATTAAGAAGCTAGACATCATTGTGAAGGCGGCAAATAGATTCACAGACGAAATGTGACAGGGAGTACTGAATGAAGATGTCCCCCCTCCCAGATTCCTGAACCTGTGTAGGGATCTGAATAGTTCCATTTTTGTTTGAAAATCAGGGTAGTGGAGTGAATTTGGTCCGTGTTCATTTTTTATTTTACATAATTAGTATGATTGGTTAATCCCATTTTTTTGCGTTTTGGTTATTTTTTACAACCCCTTACAGTAGGTGGCAGCAATACACCTGATGAATGTAGTCTGACTATAAACCTCAGAGAAGAAGACATGGTAGGAACCTAAGTGTTGGTCAGTGTTTCCAGTTGACCCTAATTAGATGTTACATTACATGTTGTTTTCTTACTTCATGTAGCCTGCTAGCTAGCCAACATATTCATACTTCGCTGCACAAACATGCTTATCTAGGCCCACAATAGCACTGGTACCAGGCAGTATTAGCTAGCTATGTTTGCTCTGACTCGTTATGCATTAGGGGCGCTATTAAAATGTTTGGATGAAAAACGTTCCCATTTTAAACAAGAAAAATATTTTGTCATGAAAAGATGCTTGACTATGCATATAATTGACAGCTTTGGAAAGAAAACACTCTGACGTTTCCAAAACTGCAAAGATATTGTCTGTGAGTGCCACAGAACTGATGTTACAGGCAAAACCCAGATAAAAATCCAACCAGGAAGTGCCGCCTTTTTGAAACCGCCTCATGCCAATGACTCCTTATATGGCTACGAATGAGCTTTTCCACGTATTCCCCAAGGTGTCTACAGCATTGTGACGTCTTTTTACGCAGAAAATCTTGCGTTAAATACTGAGGTAGCCATTTTCCCAATCGCTTCTTATGAGAAACCAATTGCCTCGACGGATATATTATGGAATATATATGTTAAAATCACCTTGAGGATGGATCCTAAACAACGTTTGCCGTGTTTCTGTCGATATTATGGAGTTAATTTTGAAAAAGTTTGGCGTTGTATAGGTAGCATTTTCCGGTCGATTTCTCAGGCAAGCATGATGAACAAACGGGAGCTATTTCGCCTACAAAAATAATTAATAATATTTTTGGAAAAAGGAACATTTGCTATCTAACTGGGAGTCTCCTGAGTGAAAACATCTGAAGTTCTTCAAAGGTAAATTATTTAATTTGGTTGCTTTTCTTATTTTTGTGAAAATGTTGCCTGCTGCCAGCAGAGCCTAGCATAGCATTATGCCATGATAAACACACAAATGCTTGTCTAGCGTTGGCTGTAACGCATATTTTAAAAATCTGAGATGACAGTGTTGTTAACAAAAGGCTAAGCTTGTGTTTGAATATATTTATTTCATTTCATTTGCGATTTTCATGAATAGGAAAAGTTTCTAGGGGTATTTATGTCCGCTGCGTTATGCTAATTCCTTTGAGGCTATGATTACGATCCCGGATCCGGGATTGCTCGTCGCAAGAGGTCGCCACTTTGTTTACTTTGTCTACACACTCATCTCATATGTATATACTGTACTCGATACCATCTACTGTATGCTGCTCTGTACCATCACTCATTCATATATCCTTATGTACATATTCCTTATCCCCTTACACTGTATACAAACATTAACTACATCACACCTGCCCAGACCCACTAGAACACACCCCCATCTCCATAAACTATCTCCAGACCCACTAAACACACCTCCATCTCCATCACACCCCTGCCCAGACCCACTAGAACACACCTCCATCTCCATTAACACATCACACCTGCACAGACCCACTAGAACACACCTCCATCTCCATTAACACATCACACCTGCACAGACCCACTAGAACACACCTCCATCTCCATTAACACATCACACCTGCACAGACCCACTAGAACACACACTCCATCTCCATTAACACATCACACCTGCCCCCACTAGAGACCCAGACCACATTAACTAGCCCAGACCCACTAGAACACACCTCCATCTCCATTAACTACATCACACCTGCCCAGACCCACAGACCCACTAGAACACACCTCCATCTCCATTAACTACATCACACCTGCCCAGACCCACTAGAACACACCTCCATCTCCATTAACTACATCACACCTGCCCAGACCCACTAGAACACACCTCCATCTCCATTAACACATCACACCTGCCCAGACCCACTAGAACACACCTCCATCTCCATTAACTACATCACACCTGCCCAGACCCACTAGAACACACCTCCATCTCCATTAACTACATCACACCTGCCCAGACCCACTAGAACACACCTCCATCTCCATTAACTACATCACACCTGCCCAGACCCACTAGAACACACCTGCCCAGACCCACTAGAACACACACTCCATCTCCATTAACACATCACCCACCTGCCCAGACCCACTCCAGAACACACCTCCATCTCCATTAACTACATCACACCTGCCCAGACCCACTAGAACACACCTCCATCTCCATTAACTACATCACACCTGCCCACACCTCCATCTCCATTAACCCAGACCCACTGAACACACCTCCATCTCCATTAACACATCACACCTGCCCAGACCCACACACACCTCCATCTCCATTAACTACATCACACCTGCCCAGACCCACTAGAACACACCTCCTTCTCCATTAAACTACATCACACCTGCCCAGACCCACTAGAACACACCTCCATCTCCATTAACTACATCACCTGCCCAGACCCACTAGAACACACCTCCATCTCCATTAAATACATTACACCTGCCCAGACCCACTAGAACACACCATCTCCATTAACTACATCACACCTGCCCAGACCCACTAGAACACACCTCCACACCTCCATCTCCATTAACTACATCACACCTGCCCAGACCCACTAGAACACACCTCCATCTCCATTAACACATCACACCTGCCCAGACCCACTAGAACACACTCCATTAACCATCTCCATTAACTACATCACACCTGCCCAGACCCACTCCAGAACACACCTCCATCTCCATTAAAATACATCACACCTGCCCAGACCCACTAGAACATCATCCCCATTAACACCTGCCCAGACCCACTAGAACACACACCATCTCCATCTCCATGCCCAGACCCACCTGCTCACACCTCCATCTCCATCACACCCTGCCCAGACCCTCCATCTCCATTAACTACATCACACCTGCCCAGACCCACCTGCTCACACCTCCATCTCCATTAACTACATCACACCTGCCCAGACCCACATCACACCTCCATCTCCATTAACCCAGACCAGACCACCTGCTCACACCTCCATCTCCATTAACCCCAGACCCACCTGCTCAACAGGACCTGCATCACTGTCCGTCACATGGCCTCAAACTGCACCATTTTATTTCTCACCGTCGCCCAGCACTTGACATTTTTAGATAATAAAGCATTTCACCTTTCTATTGCGTTAACAATGGAGGATTGGTTGATTTCCAGTTTTTAAGTATGGCATTTAAGATGATTGATGAGAAAAGTATCGTCCAACCATCGGGTAACTTGTTTCATGCGCATTAAAGGTGAGGGTGAATTTCAGATGTTCACTGCGTGTATTGATGAAGGAGTGGAATCGATGAAGTTCCTCTGCTGTGCCCTGGAATAGAAAGAACACGTCATCAATGAAGCCTGATGAGATGCTAGAATGGATTGTTAGGGCTGACAATCACATTCTTCTCTAACAACCCCACATACAGTTACGCATAATTAGATGCTATTTTTAAACTACAATGACCATAATGACCTGAGCGCCTACTTGTCATGACTGTGTTTCTTTTACACCTGCTACGTAAAAGAGACTGAAGAATGTGTAACAGCATAGCTTCCGTCCCTCTCCTCAAAGTGTGCCCTGGAATAGCCCCTACCTGAGCTCGAACCAGGGACTCTGCACACATCAACAACTGTCTCCGACGAAACATCGTTACCATCGCTATTAGCGCACACCCCGCTAACTAGCTAGCCATTTCACATCGGATAGAAATGTACAATGGTCAATGCTATCTGGGATTCTTGGGACATCCCTACCCTAAACCCTAACCGTAACCATTTTAAATGTCAACTTCAATGGGCTAGGGAAGTGCCAGGGATGTATAGCTACCTGAAAATACACCATCTAAGTGATTGATAGTTCATATTCAGCAGTCATAAAGCCTTATTTACTTTAATGAACTACTAAAATAGTGATTTTGTCAGACAGCAGCTCTACACTTTATTTACTGACTGATCCATTTATCCTTCCAACCTTCCTCAGCCTTCCTCTCCTCTGAAGACCCAGTGAGGGTGGAGCTCAGTCAGAGAGCTGTTGAGGGACTGGTTAGGAAGAACACTTCTATAGCCAGAGAGGTGAGAGGTCACACATGGTTTAGATGGTAAATATTTATGTCCCCTTAGTGGTTCATCACGTCAGCATAAGGGAGTATGTTCCATCATCTATGTTTATTTACATTGGTGCCAATTGTCCACTGATATTGGTGTAATTTCTCACCCCTTTTGGCTGTATGAAAGTTAATTTCCCCTCAGGCACACACATTTGTTCTTTGCTATTACGGAGGTCATTTGTGTAGAATGTACTTTTCCCCACTCATTCACCCCACCTCTTTACATTGCTTATTTATATTCAGTGGCCTGACTGCATCCAGACTATCAAAGGCCCATCCTGGTAGATCTGAACCTAATGCAGTTTGGAGTGATCAGATGACAGAAGTCACATTTAGGTGCCAGGTGTAACTGAGGCCATAGACGCTCCATATCCATTACTTATGTTTTATATAATATGACTAAATGTGTTGCAGGGGCAGTCAAGAAATGGAACGGCAAGGCCACAGAACATGACATAAGCAGAGCTGTGGGAGACCACCTCAAGCCCCTGGTAGAGCAGGGGGTGGTGTTTACCACTCCACCACACCTTCAGCAGGCTGGAAAAGTGGGATTGATACTGTTTTTCATACTAAGAGGGACCAAGAGTCTGATTGGTCAGTCTTTGAGTTCATTTGTTGAAATCAAATCAAGCTTTATTTATACAGCACATTTCAGACATGGATGCAACACAATGGCTTCACAGGAAAAAAAACAAAATAAACAAAATTATTTAGTACACAACAAACAGAAGATTAACAACTGAAAGACTAATGAACATTAAGGAAATTCCATTGATGAAAATATTAATTGGATGGAATATCCAACCCAAAATATTATCTTGTTTTTTAGGAGGGGTTCTGAAAGACACTATGGGGGTGTCCACTGAAAGTTGACTAGTAACAACAACTGGGACCTAAGACACCCACCATGAGACCCACTAAATCTGCCCAAGAAGAGGGAAACAAAAGAAAAACCCACAACAAACTTAAAGACAGGAAGTAAACCCAAAAGGTGGAGCAACTAAAGGTTGACTCTCCACATCTATCAAGACAACTGGGCCAGACACTCTTAAATAGAACCTGGACCAGCTCAGGTAAAACACCTTCCCACTAACGAGATGGACAAGCCAGCACAGGTGTAACACATACTGACTAAGGAGGTGACACCAATCAGTGCTAATGAGCTACACGTGCTAACGAGCTTCATGTGCTAAAGTCCAACCTCAAAACATAAATGGAAAAACCAAAGCCTGGAACACCTTTCCCATTCAGACAACAAATATATCCTATATTTTTGTTGGACAAGTTTGCTCACCACCAACAGAAAACAACTTCCATTTCACATTATAATCAACTACAATGCTTCACCTTCACCAATATAAACAAGAAAAAAACACCTATTCCTAAATAATAATAAACAATCGTGTTATTTTTTTCTCATTTTTCTTTCTATAGAATCCTAAAACGCTAGCACTAGCTTCTAGAACGCTCGTCCCCTTGGAACGAGCCCAAACAAAACTCAAATCAAATTGTATTAGTCACATACAACAGTGAAAAGCTTCCTTACGAGCCCCTAACTAACAGTGAAAAGCTTCCTTACGAGCCCCTAACTAACAGTGAAAAGCTTCCTTACGAGCCCCTAACTAACAGTGAAAAGCTTCCTTACGAGCCCCTAACTAACAGTGAAAAGCTTCCTTACGAGCCCCTAACTAACAGTGAAAAGCTTCCCCCTTACGAGCCCCTAACTAACAGTGAAAAGCTTCCTTACGAGCCCCTAACTAACAGTGAAAAGCTTCCTTACGAGCCCCTAACTAACAGTGAAAAGCTTCCTTACGAGCCCCAGTAACTAACAGTGAAAAGCTTCCTTACAGTGAAAAGCCCTAACTAACAGTGAAAAGCTTCCTTACGAGCCCCTAACTAACAGTGAAAAGCCCTAACTAACAGTGAAAAGCTTCCTTACGAGCCCCTAACTAACAGTGAAAAGCTTCCTTAACGAGCCCCTAACTAACAGTGAAAAGCTTCCTTACGAGCCCCTAACTAACAGTGAAAAGCTTCCTAACTAACAGTGAAAAGCCCCTAACTAACAGTGAAAAGCTTCCTTACGAGCCCCTAACTAACAGTGAAAAGCTTCCTTACGAGCCCCTAACTAACAGTGAAAAGCTGAAACTAACAGCTTCCTTACGAGCCCCTAACTAACAGTGAAAAGCTTCCCCCTAACTAACAGCCCCTAACTAACAGTGAAAAGCTTCCTTACGAGCCCAGTGAAAAGCTAACTAACAGTGAAAAGCTTCCTTACGAGCCCCTAACTAACAGTGAAAAGCTTGAAACTAACAGTGAAAAGCTTCCTTCCCTAACTAACAGTGAAAAGTTCCTCAGCCCCTAACTAACAGTGAAAAGCTTCCTTACGAGCCCCTAACTAACAGTGAAAAGCTTCCTTAAGCCCCTAACTAACAGTGAAAAGCTTCACGGAAAAGCCCCTAACTAACAGTGAAAAGCTTCCTTACTAACAGCCCCTAACTAACAGTGAAAAGCTTCCTTACGAGCCCCTAACTAACAGTGAAAAGCTTCCTTAAACTAACAGTGAAAAGCTTCCTTATTAACTAACAGTGAAAAGCTGCTTTAACCTTAACTAACAGTGAAAAGCTGTTCCACTAACTAACAGTGAAAAGCTGTATGCACCAATTTGAAAAGCTAACTAACAGTGAAAAGCTTCCTTACGAGCCGCTAACTAACAGGAAAAAACTAACAGTGAAAAGCTTCCTTAGAGCCCCTAACTAACAGTGAAAAGCTTCCTTAAAACAGTGAAAAGCTTAAATGTAAATGTGAAAATCATGGTAACACACTGGCTAAACACACTGGCAAAAAAACACAAATCCTTTTGACTGCCCACCCCAGAGATAATCAGCAACCAAGTTTTCCTTACCACGGACATGTCTGATTTCAAGAGGAAACTCCTGCGATATCCGTAGTAACTTTCCACCTCACTGCAGAGCTTCTCTCTCTTTTCAGGGTTCACTCGATAGGCATGTTGTTGTATCGGGGCCCAGTCTCCAATATCATGCTCTAGTACATTTGGTTTGGCACATGTGAGAATTAACCCTGATATTCTAAAAACAGGGCAACAATGTCAACATAATTGTACCAAAAAATTGTCAGTTGGTTGCATGAATAAATATCACTACCAAATGTTACATGAAATGTAAATATGAAATATTTGATTGCATAGTCATATTTTCAACGTCTTTTCAATGACGTCAATTTGCTTGGTGGGATAGCCCAATGTCAAAACACAGTTTTAACGTGTCCAAATCAATAACCAATATGCAGAAACAGTTTGGGATAAATTGAAAACCTAACATGTGTTATATACACAAACATCTGACACAATAATCACATTACTTGTATTTTTTAAAATAAGCTCTTTATAAACTGCACAAGCAACAAACGCTGTTGTTTTGACAAGTAGCAATAAATGACTGATATTGATTAGGGGGAAATTAGGTTGTAGTGCTGTTGAAACTGACAACAAAAAAACACATGGAAATGGGAGATATATTTTACCTCACTGGTTAGAGGACAACCTACAGAAGACAGTCAGCTGCAGTTGGAGTGATGCATTTAAATGTAGGGGTCGCTAAACAAGGGAATGCAACACTTATTTGTCATCACTCATCGATATCATGCTAAAATTATTTGTGCAAGAGGAGGGAGATTATGTTGCACATCCTGTTAAAACTAACAGCTCAAAAACCACACTGAATCTGGGAGTAATGTGTACATCCCTGGTTAGAGGACAATTTGTAGAAAACAGCTAGCTACATTTTAATTCAAGTGGGTCGCCAACGTGGTAAGTGTAACACAACTCCTAATTGTCCCTAGAATTTCTAAGCAAACAGCTGGAGGCAGGGCTTTCTCCTATAGAGCTCCATTTTTATGGAATGGCCTGCCTACTCATGTGAGACGCAGACTCGGTCTCAACCTTTAAGTCTTTACTGAAGACTCATCTCTTCAGTAGGTCCTATGATTGAGTGTAGTCTGGCCCAGGAGTGTGAAGGCGAACGGAAAGGCTCTGGACCAACGAACCGCCCTTGCTGTCTCTGCCTGGCCGGTTCTGCCTGACCAGGATGGTAAGTTGGTGGTTGAAGATATCCCTCTAATGGTGTGGGGGCTGTGCAAAGTGGGTGGGGTTATATTCTGCCTGTTTGGCCCTGTCCAGGGGTATCATCGGTCTCCTGACCCCGCCTGTCTCAGCCTCCAGCATTTATGCTGCAGTAGTTTATGTGTCGGGGGCTAGGGTCAGTTTGTTATATCTGGAGTACTTCTCCAGTCTTATCCGGTGTCCTGTGTGAATTTAAGTATGCTGTCTCTAATTCTGTCTTTCTTTCCCTCTCTCTCTGAGGACCATGCCTCAGGACTACCTGGCATGATGACTCCTTGCTGTTCCCAGTCCACCTGGCCGTGCTGCTTCTCCAGTTTCAGCTGTTCTGCCGGTGGCTATGGAACCCTGACCTGTTCACCGGACGTCCTACCTGTCCCAGACCTGCTGTTTTCAGCTCTCTAGAGACAGCAGGAGCGGTAGAGATACTCTTAATGATCGTAGCCACCGTGCTTCTACACCTGCATTGCTTGCTGTTTGGGGTTTTAGGCTGGGTTTCTGTACAGCACTTTGAGATATCAGCTGATAAAAATACATTTGATTTGATTTGACAGACCCAACACTCATCGCTAGAGATCAAACTTCAGACTCCCTCCAAAACCACTGAACCCCTCAACAAACCGAAAGAGATTACGGTGCACACCCTTAGAGGGAGCCGGAACAGGATAACTCCCTCCACCATCACAAAGACACAGAGGAGGAGGAACTATCCAACACCCAGGGAGAGAGAACGAGTGACCTCAGTCGAACACAGTCAGAAAGAGGAGGTGGAAGAGGCATTAGATAGAGGAGGAGGTTACCCCAGAGGCCATTCCTCCTGTTCATGTGAGCAAGAAAGAGCAGAAGGCTTCTGATCAGCCAAATGGCAGGCAGAGGGAGAGGTCATAGTGATTCACACCCACAGAGAGAAAGACAACCCACACAAACTCTTGGTTGAGATGAACCGCACAGAGGTAGAGGCACAGGGCTAGCCAGTCAGCCTGCCTGCTCTGATCCTCAAGTCAATTGTATTTAAATTCATGTTCATTAAAGATTTTGATTCAAGAATTGAAAAGTCCCATTTACTTAATGATCATTTTTCACTGTCTTCAACCCTCAAGAACCAGGGTGAGTCTGGGTCACCCTTTTACTGGGCAAACACAACTTGCATATCGCCATAGACTAGGCCCGAAACGTTAATCTTTTAACCTTGCCTGAATTAAACAATGCATTTTTTATAGTGACAAGAGTTGCGCCTTTTCCTTTTCTATGATGATGATCAAATTTTTGGTTGCACCTCAACTCAACGTTGGTTGAGCGTGTGACAGGTTAAAGGACATATTCATAGCCTGTTATACATTGAAAAGTATTAGTAAGTTCATAGTATGTGAGGATCTTAAAACATCTAAGGTTAAAAAGATGCATTCAGTATTAGTTGATAGAGATGGATAACATTCATATAATTGTGTAAAGTTCAAATCTGTCAAAGGGTACGAATTGTGAGAGTAATGTGTAAACGTTATATTGATTACTTTATTTTGTGGTGCCTAAAAGTGTTAATCTGTGATCTACGAAATGCTCTTACTCTATGAGCCGGAGATCGATTTCTGGTCTCCACGCATATTCCTGGGGAAATTGCATTTTTAGAACTAAATGTTGACTTGAAATACAACACCGTATCACTCTCGTGAGTTTTCAGGGGCGTAACATTTTTTGGAGGCACCTGTCCAGTTTCCACACCCTGGTGATGAGCTAAATCTCCACATAACAACTCAGGCAGGCTGCAAAGTTGGAAGTTAGTGGTTAAGTTGTCAACTGATGCCATTGATCGACCATCAGAGACCGTCGGACCATCTAATTCAGAGTCAACTCCTGCACAGTAAAAGTTCCTCCTGTTCTCAACATGACAAGCGCCCTCTTCTTTTTGTTGTGAAATAATACATATTTTTTAATGTACAAAGTAAATTATTCAAAGCATTAAAATTGGGATGTTTCCCACTTATTTACACAACCTACTCCACACATGCAAAGTAAAAGTTTATAGAAATGTTCTGAAATGAAGTAGTAAACTGAAGAAAAGCAGAATTGAGTCCAATTAAAATGCGAATAATTTAATGGTCTATGGTTCAATCCCATTTCTGAAGGTCTGATGAATAATTAATATTGTTTCTCCTCTTCCTTGTGGTAGGCGCAGCAGCACACTGCCTCCAAAGCCTGCAAAATAATCGCTGGACTGCCCCTTTCCTAGCTCTGCATGGAACATCCAGTGTCACGTCCTTGGTGACATGGGGGATGACATCCGGGATGACCACAGCAACATCCTCTGGAAAGGGAAAAAAGAGGATCAGGATGTAAACAAATGCAAACCGTAGCTTCTAAACACTGGCCAGTTGAAAGGTTCTGCTAAGATGTCATGACAAACGGCACCTGTCAGAGTGCTCTCTAAGTGTTACTCACCTGCTTGGATGTCAGCTGGCAGAGTGGTGAAGACGGCCATCGTGAGAGTCCTTTCTTCAGGTGTGACGTGCTCAATCGATCCTATTTATTTGTACTGGAATTTGATTTTTTTTTCTCTCTGCTGCTACTCGTGTTTTACAGAAACACGTTTGAGTGGGTTTTCTACAGTCTGGCCTATGTTGACACAATATGGAGAATGCAAGGCTGCAAACCAGTTTCAACTCACTACTGCAGTTTGGAGTTAGGTTGATGTTAGAGGCTACTGGAGGAAGTTATGGGTCTTACTTGAACTATTTAAGGGAACATGAACCTTTCTACTCTCCAATCAAATTCTACAAGATGGGTTTTTGAATGTAGTACTGTATTTTCATTGAAATGGCAGATTTTTATGATTTCACACAAAAATGTAAGTAATGTATCCCACAAAGAAATGATTATACTATTTAGTTTCAAATGGTCCCTCTGGCATGCATATTTTTGTATGATTTAATACATGTGTTTGAATCCCACTTCCTTGATTTTTTGAAGTTAATTTTAGTCCTCCTCCTTGCCTGTTTTGTTCCATACCTGTGCCTTGGAGAAAACAACTATAGCCCTCCAAGTATAATACGCTATACACACCAACAGCCTACAGTGTTAACTTATTGAGAATGTATATCATTGCATTTAACATTCAACCTTCTTTTGAACTCTTCAGATCTTAACCGGATCAAACTGTAATGTTAATATATTACCCTAAGTCAAACTGGTTTTGGTGTCTTAGTTTTCTCCTCATTTTTCATGGTTTGGATTAAAAACACTGGGTATTTGTTATCGTAGAACTTTGTGTTTTTGGGGGAAAGCAATACTTAGCTCTACTGCTGTCTGTGTAGAGGCCTGATTAGAATTGTATTCAGGTGAAGTGCTTGTTGAAATCATGCAGGTGGTGAGGGTAGGCAACATCATATCTGCCATGCTGATCCTCAACACGGGGACCAAACTGTTCACCTGATTTTTAAGTTAAATGACACGATTGTTTGTAGGGCCTGAACATTTTTTTAAAATGTGTTTATTGCTTAAACACAAATTGTAACACAGCATAAACCAATACTGATCAAATTATAAATCAAAGCAGTGGTAGGTTTTATGGGGAAAACATTCAATCAAATACACATGGTAAGCAGATGTTAATGCGAGTGTAGCGAAATGCTTGTGCTTCTAGTTCCGACCGTGCAGTAATACCTTTTTTTTTAACCTTTATTTAACCAGGCAAGTCAGTTAAGAACACATTCTTATTTTCAATGATGGCCTGGCAACAGTGGGTTAACTGCCTGTTCAGGGGCAGAACAACAGATTTGTTTGTACCTTGTCAGCTCAGGGTTTGAACTCGCAACCTTCCGGTTTCTAGTCCAACGCTCTAACCACTAGGCTACGCTGCCGCCCCAATCTAACAAGTAATCTAACAATTTCACAACAACTATCTTATACACACAAGTGTAAAGGAATGAATAAGAATATGTACATATAAATATATGGATGAGCGATGGCCAAACGGCATAGGCAAGATGCAGTAGATGGTATAGAGTACAGTATATACATATGATATGAGTAATATAGGGTATGTATTATATAAAGTGGCATTGTTTAAAGTGACTAGTGATGCATTTATTACATCCAATTTTTTATTATTAAAGTGGCTAGAGATTGAGTCAGTATGTTGGCAGCAGCCACTCAATGTTAGTGATGGCTGGTTAACAGTCTGATGGCCTTGAGATAGTGGCATAGTTAAAGTGGCTAGTGATACATGTATTACATAAGGATGCAGTCGATGATATAGAGTACAGTATATACGTATGCATATGAGATGAATAATGTAGGGTAAGTAACATTATATAAGGTAGCATTGTTTAAAGTGGCCATCATTTCCCATCAATTCCCATTATTAAAGTGGCTGGAGTTGGGTCAGTGTCAATGACAGTGTGTTGGCAGCAGCCACTCAATGTTAGTGGTGGCTGTTTAACAGTCTGATGGCCTTGAGATAGAAGCTGTTTTTCAGTCTCTCGGTCCCAGCTTTGATGCACCTGTACTGACCTCGCCTTCTGGATGATAGCAGGGTGAACAGGCAGTGGCTCGGGTGGTTGTTGTCCTTGATGATCTTTATGGCCTTCCTGTGACATCAGGTGGTGTAGGTGTCCTGGAGGGCAGGTAGTTTTCCCCCAGTGATGCGTTGTGCAGTTGCTGTACCAGGCGGTGATAAAGTTTGACCGTTTTTGGTGACAAGCCAAATTTCTTCAGCCTCCTGAGGTGAAGAGGCGCTGCCAAATTTCATCAGCCTCTTCAGTCAGTCAGTGGGTGGACCATTTCAATTTGTCCGTGATGTGTACGCCGAGGAACTTAAAACTTTCAACTTCTCCACTACTGTCCTTGGATAGGGTGGGTGCTCCCTCTGCTGTTTCCTGAAGTCCACGATCATCTCCTTTGTTTTGTTGACGTTGAGCGTGAGGTTATTTTCCTGACACCACACTCCCGAGGGTGTGGCATAAGAACAGCTTCATTGGCACAATGGACAATAACCTTGCACAATGTTGTAATCTAACATTCTAATCTATATCTGCTTAATTTGTAAATGATGTCAGTGTTGGAGCCCCTGGCTATCCATAAATGAAAAAAAAAAAAAGAAAAGAATATGGTGCCGTCTGGTTTGCTTATTAATATAAGGAATTTGAAATGATTTATAGGTTTATAAGTATATTTGATCGAATTACATTTTTGATACTTAAGTATATTTAAAAACAAATACTTTTAGACTATTACTCTAGTATTTTACTGGGTGACTTTAACTTGAGTAAAAGTCAAGATAACTGAATAGAAAATGACTCAGGCAAGTATGACAATTGGGTACTTTTTCCACCACTGCACTGGTTCAGTGTATAAGCCATTTAGCAATAACTTTTACCCAAAGTGATTTAGCTACGATCACGCTTGCTTCGTACCGCAAAGTATTGTTCCTAGAGATACTGAATATGCAGCTGTTAAGTGGAAACGCTATTTTCGTTTGAGTTGGTTGATCAAGGACGATGTACGGAAGCTTCTGCAACGAGTCGTCTGTATAAACAATAGTTCATTGCGGGACAAAGCAATGGCCATGCACGTGTACATATGGGTGCTCCCGGGAATCGAACCCATAATTCTTGCGTAGCAAGCGCCATGCTGTACCAACTGAGCTACAGGACCACAGACAACAATATCCAACGTTACGTTTCTCTCAAGATTAGAATACTTGTGTTGTAGCTATACAGTAACACGTTAGCTAACGTGCTAGCCACAGTAGCTAGCCAGGGCTACAGTTGGCATCCATGCCATACTTGTGACATACAGTTCATTCAGGTTTAGCTCATGTCAGCTACGATGTAGTTGGAATCATTTTTAATAACTGGCTCTCTGAAGTTTATTTTGCTGCCACCAAGGTGAACGTCTTTCTGCCCACCATCTTTTCTCATTTCAACTTTGACCCTTCGCCTCTGACCCAACAACACATGGCATGCTTCTGTCCTCGTTTATTCAAAACTATATTTATTTATTTGTTTTTTCATCATATTATTGTACAAAACAACGGAAACGTAGCTAATACACCAGTATTTATTGTTTCTAGTGGTCTTTTTAGTGGTCTGGGGATCCAGTATTGCGTCGCTGATTGCATTGATTGACAGATCTTCCCTGAAGTTGTTTTATTGCGTCAAAGTGCATTCACATTATGACGTTGGCTGAGTTACCGTATAAAATGCGATAGTTTATCTCTTTGGTAACCACTTGGTAAAGTTTTACATGATGGGAACATAGGCTCCAGCCATAGACTTTAACCATGGAGGATAATAAGGTAAGCCTATGAATTGCTAACAGAGAAGCCCCATGCAGTGGTGCAGGAACCGCTGCACCGTCTTTTTTAATGCTGCGGCAGGAACCACAGGGTTTACAGGACATGCCGATAGGGGTGCCGCAAGTAGTGGCAGCTGGGTGGCGGTGTGGGCTAACGTTAATGTGGCGCTAATATTATCATTTTTAATATTGGAAAAAAATGTATAACCTATGGGACTTGTTATACATCAAACCGTGCTTCTACACCTGCATTGCTTGCTGTTTGGGGGTTTTAGGCTGGGTTTCTGTACAGCACTTTGAGATATCAGCTGATGTACAAAGGGCTATATAAATAAATTTGATTTCATTTGAAATATGATCCTTGCAAAGATAACAGCAGTAGGCTATTTATCATAATTATACCTAAATTATTATAATACTAGGTCACTCCCATAACGCATTAATTACGAATCTTGATAGCAGGCAATAGGATCTATGTGTATTTATAGCGAAAACCTGTTCTGTAAAATGTTTTATATATTGGCAATTATAAACTGGGTGTTTTGAGCCCTGAATGCTGATTGGCTGAAAGCTGTGGTATATCAGAGCGTATACCATGGGTATGACAAAACATTTATTTGTACTTTTCTAATTAAGTTGGTAACCAGTTTATAATAACTGCATTGTGTCATGTGTAAGAACAGCTCTTAGCTGTGGTATATTGTCCATATCCATGAGCATTTAAAGAATGGTCTAATTTCTTCCAGAGTTTAAACGAAGATGATCCACGTGATCATCAAGGTTTGGAAGGTCAAGTCCAGAAAATGAAGAATGATATCCTGGGTTTAAACTATCCAGAAGATAGTGAAGTGAAGGATCCCCTGCCTCAGATCGAGCTGAAGGCTGTGACAAGGAGAAAAGTTAAGGTGAGAGAATAGACTGAGGAGAGAAAGGGAAATCTGGGGTCTTACCTGTCCACACTTTAAACCTGTCCAATATGCCATATAACGTGTTGTTGTGAGGTTGGGGGGTAAATTGTCCTTACAACAGACTTCCTTCCATCTCTTAATATTCAATCACCAATTGTTTACTGTAGTTCTTGTCAAAGGCCTGTATAGCCACGGCAACATACATTATGTCATTGACTATATTGTCTTTTTAGACCAAGAGGAGGACCAGTGCCAACAGGTCCACAGTTGAACAGAGCACTGATACTGATGCAGCTGAGAGAGATTTTGTTGATAATCAGAATGATGAGGAAGAGGTGAAGAAGGACCCCCTGCCTCAGATGGAGCAGGATGCCGTGAAGAGAAATAAAGTCAAGGTAAGGGAATAGATTGAGCAGAGATGTGGATATTTGTGATATCTAACCTGCCCCTACAACATGTTGTTCTGAGAAAGGTAAATTGCCCATACAATACCCTTTTATCTCCTAATAGTAAATCTAGGGCTGACCCCATTTGGTTGACTGGTCGATAATTTGTTCGATAGGCTGTTGGTTGACTGGGATTTCTTAAGTCGAGCAGTCGCAAAAGTTTTTTTTCTTCATGGTGCACATGGACACCTGTCTGATTCGCGCCTGTCTCAGTTGACTAATCCATTGCCGAGGCCACAGGTAGGGCACAGTCCATCACGCTAATACGTGATACTGACATTGTATATGGTTATATTATGTAAAAATAAATAAATCAAATATTATTTTACAACAAATGGTCTAATAAATCAAATATTATAACAACAAATGCCTAATTGTCTAATAAAATTGAGAGAGAGATAATCAAAGCAAATTGTCTAACCAGCAATTGGGAAGAACAATTGAAGGTCTATAATCAATAGCCTAATTGTCTAAGAAAATTGAGGAGAGGAAAACCCAACTAAATTAGGTCTATAATCAATAGCCTAATTGTTAAATGTGCCTGGCTTTGTAAATCATCCATATATATATTACCAGTCAAAAGGGTTCTTCAAAGTAGTCACCCTTTGCCTTGATGACAGCTTTGCACACTCTTGGCATTTTCTCAACCAGCTTCATGAGGTAGTCACCTGGAATGCATTTCATAAATTAACATGTGTGCCTTGTTAAAAATGAAGTAAAGGAATTTCTTTCCTTCTTAATGCATTTGAGCCAATCTGTTGTGTTGTGACAAGGTAGGGTTGGTATACAGAAGATATTTGGTAAAAGACCAAGTCCATATTATGGCAAGAACAGCTCAAATAAGCAAAGATAAAACAACAGTCCGTCATTACTTTAAGACATGAAGATCAGTCAATACGGAAAATTTCAAGAGCTTTGAACTTTTCATCAAGTGCAAAAACCATCAAGTCCAAAAACCATCAAGCGCTATGATGAAACTGGCTCTCATGAGGACCGCCACAGGAAAGGAAGACAGAGTTAACTCGGCTGCAGAGAACAAGTTCATTAGAGTTAACTGCACCTCACATTGCAGCCCAAATAAATGCTTCTCAGAGTTCAAGTCACAGACACATCTCAACATCAACTGTTCAGAGGAGACTGTGTGAATCAGGCCTTCATGGTCAAATGGCTGCGAAGAAAGCACTACTAAAGGACACCAATAAGAAGAAGAGACTTGCTTGGGCCAAGAAACACGAGCAATGGACATTAGACTGGTGGAAATCTGTGGAAATCTGTCCTTTGGTCCAAATTCCAACACTGTCTTTGTGAGAGTAGGTGTACAGATGATCTCCGCATGTGTGGTTCCCACCATGAAGCATGGAGGAGGTGTGATAATTTCGGGGCGCTTTGTTGGTGACACTGTCTGTGATTTATTTAGAATTCAAGGCACACTTCACCAGCATGGCTATCATAGTATTCTGCAGTGATACGCCATCCCATCTGGTTTACGTCTCCAGGCTGTATAAGGGCTATTTGACAAAGAAGGAGAGTGATGGAGGGCTGCATCAGATGACCTGACATCCACAATCACCCAACCTCAACCCAATTGAGATGTTTTGGGATGAATTGGACCACCGAGTGAAGGAAAAACAACCAATAAGTTCTCAGCATATGTGGGAACTCCTTCAAGACTGTTGGAAAAGCATTCCAGGTGAAGCTGGTTGAGAGACTGCCAAGAGTGTGCAAAGCTGCCATCAAGGCAAAGGATGGCTACTTTGAAGAATCTCAAATATTAAATATATTTTGATTTGTTTAACACTTTTTGGCACCTCCATGATTCCATATGTGTTATTTCATAGTTTTGATGTCTTCACTACTATTCTACAATGTAGAAAATCGTACAAATAAAGAAAAGCCTTGAATGAGTAGGTGTGTTCAAACTTTTGACTGGTACTGTATACATATATACAGGAGTAAGACAGATATAGCTTCTGTTGCCTGTTTGAGTATTTGTTTAATAGAGCACCAAGCCTCATGCACTGGCAAAATGTTGAATTAAGCAATTTCACAGATCCGGCTGTTTTTAATCTTTGCTATGTTGTAATAATGGCTTTATCATTTTTAGTCGTTAGAACAGACTGGTATTGCTTAACATTTGCTTAACCTTTCGCGCATCGGGGCAGTATTTCCGTTTTTGGCTAAAAAACGTACCAATTTGAAACGGCCTATTTCTCAGCCCCAGAAACTAGAATATGCATATAATTGTCAGATTAGGATAGAAAACACTCTAAAGTTTCCAGAACTGTAAAGAAGACGTTTCCAGAACTGTAAGGAAGAAACTAAATGGCTGAAATGATGTTGCGTCTTCAGCATGGACAGCACAATAAACACTTGCTGTTATGTGGTGCCTTTTCGCTGCAGTAGGGAGGAGAGCGAGACAACGTGCGCCTGTCACACAGGCACTCGCTGTCATTTATTTTAATACAGTGTCACCATCAGGCTCTTTCTTGAGTCATTTGTGTGTCTTAATTATTTAATCAAACAGTGTGCTTAAAGCATCAGACAAGCTCAGTGCCTATGTAGGTGATTGTATTCAAACACATAGGGTGTGTCTGATATGGAAAAATACATTTTAACATTAGAACAGGATGACTCTCGGTCGACAATTATTTTTTTGTCGGGGACAGCCCTACAATCAGTCTTACCCTTGCTCTACTCAAAGGGCTGTATTGGAATGGCTTCATACAGTATCTACGTGTATATCATTGACTGTATTGTCTTTTTAGACCAAGAGGACCAAGAGAAACAAAGTGGAGCAGATCACTGATACAGATGCAGGTCATAAATTAAACTCTAATTTCACAGAATGTAATCCTTTTGCATGTTAATGTAATTTAGTATGGACATCTATTGAGCAGAGGACTAATAGCAGAGTGCACATGTTATACTTTCTTGGGTACTTCATAAAGTACACAAAATGAGCTAATACATACTTGCCTCAGAAGGTTACATGTTTTCTGACTTCTTTACCTTGGTGAATGCTGCTTTGGACACAGGTCCCTCTACATCTGTGGAATTCTCTGGGATGACAGTTCAGGGGACATCTCACCAGGGACAATCTAATGAAAAGATCCTAAATGAGTGTGTCTCCAGGGCCTGTCAGACCAGGGCTCTTGACCTCCCGCTAATCGATCCGGATGCTTTCAACCCGATTATCATCCGGTTTCTGGAAAAACTTACTGAGGAGTATGTCCAAACTTCTATTGTAGTACTTGAATGCAATGTCATCTGGAGGATTTTATAAATTGTATGTGTGTTGGTGTGCTTTTTGGTGCTAAAAACATCTAATTATCTCCTATAGGCAATGGAGGCAGTTAAGCATTGGCAGGATGGACCCTGTAAGTCCCTCCAATAACCCTGACAATGATTCATAGATATATTAATAGATGTTTCAAGAAAATTAGATACAAACCTTTTATCTATCTACAGTATCATCCACATTATCACAAACAGTTACATTCAAATAGCTTTTTAGTAGCCTACTGCTTTTCATGCTTTCCAATGTATGGCACTTTCATGATGCTCATGAACATATGTGAGATTGTTGGTATCTCTTCGAGGAGCTTGGTTTCAGAGCCCGGCTATGAGTAATCTACCTACACTGTTTCGGTCCTACAGGTGATGAGGGCATTGCTTGCAGAGATGTGCCTGGAGATTGTGCGGTTTGTATCTGAGGCCATCCTGGAGGTCATCATCCCTGCAATTTTCCGTTTTGTACGGATATACAGCCATGTGTCTCCAGTATCCGGCAAGTCTCTGACAGAATCAGAGAGATCCTCTAGCACAAACCTGAAGGTTCGCAAAAGAGGCAGCAGCAAATCCTCAAGGTCTTGCACGGCCAAATCAAGCTCTCTCGTAATGGGTATGTTCAGTCATTCCTAAAGAAACCGGTTTCACCTAACTATTCATAACCCATTTTGTGAAAAAATGTTTTGTTATCTGTATAACAGTTTACTCTTAATGACCAGTTTAACTGATTATTGAATTATGCATTAATGTCACTACCGTGTCTACTATTGAATATGGAATGCTGTATTGTTTGCTTTGTATTCTCAAAGGTCTCAGACAGTGTTGCCAAATACTCAGGGAGATGGTGAGTCGATATCATCTGAGCCACTCAGTGACATTTTTGGGATCACTGAGGACAGTCTCCTCACTAGTGTCCAGGATTCCTTCAAAGAGTCGCTGAACAATGTCCTCTGTATCCAAAGAGAGGGCCAGGTAGACACTCAAAGTCTATCCCGGGTTATTGTTGGAGAAGTGTCAAAGAAGGTCAATTCCATAATCTCTGTGGCCATCCAAACTCCCGTCTCTGGGCGAATGTCCCCTGTCATTTTTGCCAGTGGTGGTGTCTCCAGCACCAAGGTGGTTGAGGAGATGGTGTCTGGCGTTTCCAACATACTTCAGATGTACATTAATGGGAAGAGTGTTGAGCAGAGTGTTGTTCTCAGAGAGGATGGTGTTGAGGTGGATATGACACATTTAACAGGACAGGTCATGACAGCCCTCAGTGGCACTGTTTTGAACTTCAGCAATAAGGAGGAAAATGATCCCGACAAGAGGGAACTGCTTTGTGTTGTTGCTGACCATATGAATATGCTTGAAGCTTGTAAAAGTCCTGAGGAGATGCTAAAACAAGGAGAGAGCAACCTCAATATCAAAGGTGCCAAATCTAGTCTTCGTCTGTCAACACAAAGTATGGACAGACTACTCACTGAGGAGTTTCAGACCAAGGCCACTGAATCGATCCGGGAGATTGTTAAAGATTCAGGGGTTGTACATCATGTTGTTCTGGCACTACATCATCTAGTCCAACTCCTAGGATTGGTGAGATCAGAGACCTTATGATTGAGCCTGAGGCCTCTGAGTTGGTAAGTACCTTTGTTTCAGACATGGACAATCTTACCCAGTTTATCAGGGCATCCTGCTCTCCTGCACAGAGTGAGCAGATCCTTCTTGAAAACCATCAGAGTAAGATCTGGTCTTACACTGTTGGCTGTTACTACGACATGAAAAATACGCTGAAGAGGATTCTTACCTGTCCAGAAAAAGGGGATCTCGCAAGTACATTTGTGGAGAGCACAAAAGATTATTTCACAATGGTTCCAACTTTGTGCCTGGACGTCGGTCATTCCAGTAATGGTGAGGCTGACACATCCGACTCCATTTCTTGTAAACCACTTTTAATAACCCCTCATCTATGAATGAACAAAAAGGACAAAGTGAGACCCCAAAACCTTTCTTGGCTCTCAACAAGTATTTGCAAGACCAAGTCCTCCTTGACACCACAAAAGCGATTGCCAGCCAGGTTCTAGTCTTGTATAAGACAGAGTTGATGGAGAAGTTCTCATCTTCTGTTGGAGAGTGTGATTCTGAAGAGTCTCTGGAGGCCATTCTATTTGTGGATGGGATCATGTCTGACTTGAATGATTTCACCAGTTCTTGTTCCGCCTCACCATCTGAGTTGTTAGACAGTGAACAATGTCTCTCCCATCTCACTTTTCCACTTGGTATGCAGGACAGCACCACCAACAGTGAATCTACCCAGAGTCTTCCAGTTATAAATATGAAGAAACTCTCCAGTGTGTCTTTCCAGACAAAGGCTAGAAAGGCAGTGAGTGAAGCTCTGAGATCTGTCAACCCTTTTACAAACAGCTTACTGGGAGACTCTGAAGCATCTATATTACTGGACACTTTTGTAACAGATGTGAAGACTATTGTTCAGTCCATGCAGGCACATGAATCTGAAATTCTCAGAATTTCAAAAGTGAGCACCCTTTCTGCTGCTCGTATTATATATCATAGATTTCGAGAAATGCTGAGGCGGTTTCTCACTCCCTGCCAAGACTCTGTAAAGGTCATCGATGGTGTTACACCAATACATGACGAGACTCTCAAACAGGCTCCTAGTGAAAGTTTAGATTCTCAGGTGACTTGTAATAGTGATTCTCCTGAAATCCAAGCGGACCTTCAAACCTGTACCAAGGAGGTCATTAGTCAGATCCTCACTGTGTATCACTCTGAGGAATCCATGGAGAAATGCCTCTCTAGCCTAAAAGGAGATACAGAAGACATGTCCAAGCTTTTGGACGCCGTTGTTTCTCAGATTGACGTCCTTGCCGCCTCCAAATCATATTTATCTGTTGATGACTATGCTGTCAATACACAGGACAATTTGCATGGTGAGATCAACAATGATGAAGAGGAAGCATCCTCTAGAAGTCTTAAATCCACAGCCTTTGACAAACTATGTACTGATGAGTTTCAAACTAAAGCCTCACATTTGGCTGGTGGGATCCTCCAATCAGGGTTGATTGGCAATGTAAATACCAGCCTTGATGGTAGAAGTGCAGAGTCCAGTAATGATGGTGATGATAGAGATTTCAAAATCCTTCAGAGCCGTGGAACTCCACCTTTGTTCACCTCTTCTCTACACACCAATTCTGCAGCATCCAACATCGTCATAAGCATCACTAAAGACCTTAATAGCTTCACCCAGATGACTAAAATGTCTGATGCTTCAGTGTCTGGCCAGTTAGAGAGATCCGTGTCAGCTTCAACCCTTCCTGTCAGTGTTCACAACGGGGTCAATGTGAAAGGAAAGATCATTTGGCCAGGCACTGTTAACCTGTTCAACAATGTGTTCGTCAAGGTCAAGGATTTTTTTGCCCAGCAACAACCGGTACTCCTAGACAATGTGGTTGAGGCCCCCAAACATGCCAAATCCATATGCAGAACAGCTACTTCTACACAAATGACTTACAGTGAACATGAAGGCAGCCAGACCAGCATGGTAAATTATTCCAAAGCCTTAATTAGTCAGACTTTGATGACAATCCAGAGGAGAGTGTCTATGTCAGAGAGGATGAGCACCTCAGAGAAAGGCCTCTTGACTCGTTCCATCGTGGGCTCCATGTTGGAGGATGTTGACATGGTGAGAACTGATGGACACGAGATACACCAGCCATCCTCCTCAAAGTCCTCCCTTTCCATCACCTCTGCCATGACCAGAGGGTCCCAGAGTGATTTTACAAATTCTCTTCCAGGCACTCCAGTCCCCAATGAGTGGCCTGTTGAAATCTATTGTCCTATCATTAGGAGTTCGGTCATTGATATGAGTGACTCTTCAACTCATTCACAAGGGTCAACAAATTACACAAGGCAAACCATCTCTGCCATAGTTGACACTGTTATGGAGGTCATTCCAAGAGAAGATACGGAACACATAGCCACTGCAGATGATGTCACTTCTTTTACAAGAAGACTTGCGAGACTCAGCCCCAGGGGCGGTCTTCAGAACTTCTCACATGAGCTCACTGACAAAGTTTATGAGCTCATAAAAAGTCACAACACCCCCAGGCTCTTTTTGTGCCAGCTGGCAAGAGCGTGTCTGACTCTATTCTTTTGAAGCTGAAGACAGAATTGAATGCTTCTGAAGAATCCAGGAGTTTCCATCTGACCTTGTGTACTCCTTTGCTACGGAGTCAATAAAACGTCTGCTACAGCAGATTGTCTTCTGGCTTCCTCCACCATCACAAGGATCAGATTTCTGCCAAACTATCATCTCTGATGGTTCTCTGCAGGAAACAAGTCAGCTTATCCCGAGCTCTTCTGCCATCTCCATTAGTTCCTCACAGGTTTACTGTGACACAAAGAGCCTTTTCACCAATATAATGGTCAATCAGGTCATGTATACCTGTTCTGTGGCCTCCAATTCATCAGAAGAATTATCAGAGTTGATGAACGTAATCAATGGGTTGTCCCCAACTGATGCTGGAACACTTGACTCTGACAGACCGGCTCTCATGACCACTAGCCGTCAGTCTAGTGCCAAATCATTGCCTAGACCCTCTCTGTCTGGCAACAGCACACACAACGGTGGAACTGTGGATTATCAAGTTTTAGGAGAGGTGGAATCCAAGATGGACAACAAAGATCTGGAGATGTCTAGTGTCTCTGTGCATCCATCAACTCCATCAGCCATGGACTCTGATACACATGCATCATTTGACTCCACTAGCAATGACTACACCTCTTTGGTACTTTTACTGATTGTTAGACTGCTGTCAATGACCACCCCTATCACATTACTGGAATCCTCTGACATTGGTGAAACATCAAGAGTTCTCACAAAGAGGATTCTGTCTGAGTTCTGTGGCACCTCAGGCCTTGAACCAACTCAAGCCTACCCCCAGAATCTGAAAATTAAAAAGATTTTCAAGGCTGTCTACAAGGGGCTTCTTCAAGAATTCGGGTCAGAGAAGATGCTCCAGGTTGCAATGAAGTCAACGGATTATGCATTTGACGATGCCCTGGTCAAATCATTAACTAGGGAACTACTAACTAAATGCAATGAGGCTAGCTCTTCACCTCCCTCCAATACCCAGTTGTCATCACACAATGCACTTGGCAGTGACGAGGTAGGTAATTATGGGCTTCCAACAACTGGTAGAAAGGAAAAGAAGAGAGGAAGATTCAGCACTCTCTGTGGACTCCACCCAAAGGTACATATGTCATCAAAATACAAATTATAAAGATGATTTGTATTCATTACATACAGTATGATGGTAAACACTGATACCTTTTGTGTGCAATTTGTCCTACTGCTGAAATGACTGTCTGTTACCCAGTGTACAAAGAAGGTCAACAAGAAGAACCACTGCACTCCAACACCTTCCCAGAACCAGACCCCTGCCGGTAGTGAAACAGGTAAGTCAATACACTCAAATGTGTACTGAACAAAAATATAAACGCAACATGCAACAATTTCAAAGATCTTATTGAGTTACAATTCATATATGGAAATCAGTCAATTGAAATACGTTCGTTAGCCCCTTATCTATGGATTTCACATGACTGGGAATACAGATATGCATCTGTTGGTCACAGTTACCTTAAAGAAAAGGTAGGGGCGTGGATCAGAAAACCAGTCAGTGTCTGGTATGACCACCATTTGCCTCATGCAGCGTGACACTTCTCCTTCGCGTAGAGTTGATCAGGCTGTTGATTGTGGCCTATGGAATGTTGTCCCACTCCTCTTCAATAGCTGTGCAAAGTTGTTGAATATTGGTGGGAACTGGAACACGCTGTTGTACACATCAATCCAGAGCATCACAAACATGCTAAATGGGTGACATGTCTGGTGAGTATGCAGGCCTTTCGACATGGGGCCATGCACATGAGGTGATGGCGGCGGATGAATGGCACGACAATGGGGCCTAAGGATCTCGTGACGGTATCTCTGTGCATTCAAATTGCCATTGATAAAATGCAATTGTGTTCGTTGTCCGTAGCTTATGCCTGCCCACACCATAACCCTACAGCCAACACGACGCCATATACGTGGTCTGTGGTTGTGAGGCCGGTTGGACATACTGCCAAATTCTCTAAAACAACATTGAAGTAAAGAAATAAACATTAAATTCTCTGGCCACAGGTCTGGTGGACATTCCTGCAGTCAGCATGCCAAATGCACGCTCCCTCAAAACTAGTCAACCAGCGTTTTTCCTTGCTCCTATTTTTCTCAGTTTCAGAGACATCTGTGGCATTGTGTTGTGTGACAAAACTGCACATTTTAGCGTGGCCTTTTATTGTCTCCCGCATGAGTTGCACCTTTGTAATGATCATGCTTTTTAACCCACAAGAGTCTAAGCCCTGTCTAGGCCGAGGGGTTTCTATCGGCCTTACTGCTATTAGCCCATACAAAAGTAATGAATAACAGATTCACTACATGGAACTGAAGTGTCTGTCCTAAATCTGAGAGATATAAGAAAGTTGACGAATATATATATATATATATATATTTTTTGCATGTTTTTATCCACTTCTTTTTGGCACTAAACAGTCTAAACCCTTGGGGGGCCTATGTAACACTTCTGCGTTAAATAGGCGGATTGAGACTGCTAGGCTACCTGCCGCCCTACATTTGTAAATGATGTAGAATATTACAATTGAAATAATAATAATGCAATACTAATTCTTCACACTAACTAGGGTCAGTAAAAGAAAATGTTACCTAAGTGTTGGTCAGTGTTTCCAGTTGACCCTAATTAGATGTTACATTACATGTTGTTTTCTTACTTCATGTAGCCTGCTAGCTAGCCAACATATTCATACTTCGCTTACTCCTCTCTGATAAGATACCGCTGCACAAACATGCTTATCTAGGCCCACAATAGCACTGGTACCAGGCAGTATTAGCTAGCTATGTTTGCTCTGACTCATTATGCATTAGGGGGCGCTATTAAAATGTTTGGATGAAAACGTTCCCATTTTAAACAAGAAAAATATTTTGTCATGAAAAGATGCTTGACTATGCATATAATTGACAGCTTTGGAAAGGAAACACTCTGACGTTTCCAAAACTGCAAAGATATTGTCTATGAGTGCCACAGAACTGATGTTACAGGCAAAACCCAGATAAAAATCCAACGAGGAAGTGCCGCCTATTTTGAAACCGCCTCATGCCAATGACTCCTTATATGGCTACGAATGAGCTTACGTTTTCCACGTATTCCCCAAGGTGTCTACAGCATTGTCACGTCTTTTTACGCATTTCCATTGAAGAATAGCCGTAAGGGACCATATATAGCAAGTGGTGACATGGTGTCTCCCGCAGAAAATCTTGCGTTAAATACTGAGGTAGCCATTTTTCCAATCGCTTCTTATGAGAAACCAATTGCCTCGACGGATATATTATCGAATATATATGTTAAAATCACCTTGAGGATGGATCCTAAACAATGTTTGCCGTGTTTCTGTCGATATTATGGAGTTAATTTTGAAAAAGTTTGGCGTTGTATAGGTAGCATTTTCCGGTCGATTTCTCAGGCAAGCATGATGAACAAACGGGAGCTATTTCGCCTACAAAAATAATTAATAATATTTTTGGAAAAAAGGAACATTTGCTATCTAATTGGGTGTCTCCTGAGTGAAAGCATCCAAAGTTCTTCAAAGGTAAATTATTTAATTTGGTTGCTTTTCTTATTTTCGTGAAAATGTTGCCTGCTGCCAGCAGAGCCTAGCATAGCATTATGCCATGACAAACTTACACAAATGCTTGTCTAACGTTGGCTGTAACGCATATTTTAAAAATCTGAGATGACAGTGTTGTTAACAAAAGGCTAAGCTTGTGTTTGAATATATTTATTTCATTTCATTTGCGATTTTCATGAATAGGAAAAGTTTCTAGGGGTATTTATGTCCGCTGCGTTATGCTAATTCGTTTGAGGCTATGATTACGATCCCGGATCCGGGATTGCTCGTCGCAAGAGGTTTAATACATTTAGCAAACTAGCTAGCCTGCTAACTAGCAATTAGCAGCTAACATTATTTGAGCAACACCTTGCTAAGACAATACATATACAATCTTTCGCCTTTAATGTAATAGCATGAAAATAATTGCCAGAATATTACTACAATGACTTATCAACAGCTGTAACAAATTGCCCCCTACAGAAAATCTACACGGGCAGTTATAGAAAACCATTTACTATATAACCATTGATTCTTGAAGAATAGAACTTATAAATGCCTCAAATGTTTCAACCGTATTACCCCACCAGAAACCAAAACATAAGTTTGTATAATGCCACTGTTTGTAAACTAATACTATATGGCTGAGGAGGGGGTCAGTGTCAATGACAGTGTGTTGGCAGCAGCCACTCAATGTTAGTGGTGGCTGTTTAACAGTCTGATGGCCTTGAGATAGAAGCTGTTTTTCAGTCTCTCGGTCCCAGCTTTGATGCACCTGTACTGACCTCGCCTTCTGGATGATAGCAGGGTGAACAGGCAGTGGCTCGGGTGGTTGTTGTCCTTGATGATCTTTATGGCCTTCCTGTGACATCAGGTGGTGTAGGTGTCCTGGAGGGCAGGTAGTTTTCCCCAGTGATGCGTTGTGCAGTTGCTGTACCAGGCGGTGATAAAGTTTGTGACCGGATTTGGTGACAAGCATCTGTAAATTTTTGTGACCGTTTTTGGTGAAGAGGCGCTGTTGTGCCTTCTTCAGCCTGCGGTCAGTGGGTGGACCATTTCAATTTGTCCGTGATGTGTACGCCGAGGAACTTAAAACTTTCAACTTCTCCACTACTGTCCTTGGATAGGGTGGGTGCTCCCTCTGCTGTTTCCTGAAGTCCACGATCATCTCCTTTGTTTTGTTGACGTTGAGCGTGAGGTTATTTTCCTGACACCACACTCCCGAGGGTGTGGCATAAGAACAGCTTCATTGGCACAATAGACAATAACCTTGCACAATGTTGTAATCTAACATTCTAATCTATATCTGCTTAATTTGTAAATGATGTCAGTGTTGGAGCCCCTGGCTATCCATAAATGGAAAAAAAAGAAAAGAATATGGTGCCTTCTGGTTTGCTTATTAATATAAGGAATTTGAAATGATTTATAGGTTTATAAGTATATTTGATCGAATTACATTTTTGATACTTAAGTATATTTAAAAACAAATACTTTTAGACTATTACTCTAGTATTTTACTGGGTGACTTTAACTTGAGTAAAAGTCAAGATAACTGAATAGAAAATGACTCAGGAAAGTATGACAATTGGGTACTTTTTCCACCACTGCACTGGTTCAGTGTATAAGCCATTTAGCAATAACTTTTACCCAAAGTGATTTAGCTACGATCACGCTTGCTTCGTACCGCAAAGTATTGTTCCTAGAGATACTGAATATGCAGCTGTTAAGTGGAAACGCTATTTTCGTTTGAGTTGGTTGATCAAGGACGATGTACGGAAGCTTCTGCAACGAGTCGTCTGTATAAACAATAGTTCATTGCGGGACAAAGCAATGGCCATGCACGTGTACATATGGGTGCTCCCGGGAATCGAACCCATAATTCTTGCGTAGCAAGCGCCATGCTGTACCAACTGAGCTACAGGACCACAGACAACAATATCCAACGTTACGTTTCTCTCAAGATTAGAATACTTGTGTTGTAGCTATACAGTAACACGTTAGCTAACGTGCTAGCCACAGTAGCTAGCCAGGGCTACAGTTGGCATCCATGCCATACTTGTGACATACAGTTCATTCAGGTTTAGCTCATGTCAGCTACGATGTAGTTGGAATCATTTTTAATAACTGGCTCTCTGAAGTTTATTTTGCTGCCACCAAGGTGAACGTCTTTCTGCCCACCATCTTTTCTCATTTCAACTTTGACCCTTCGCCTCTGACCCAACAACACATGGCATGCTTCTGTCCTCGTTTATTCAAAACTATATTTATTTATTTGTTTTTTCATCATATTATTGTACAAAACAACGGAAACGTAGCTAATACACCAGTATTTATTGTTTTGAGTGGTCTTTTTAGTGGTCTGGGGATCCAGTATTGCGTCGCTGATTGCATTGATTGACAGATCTTCCCTGAAGTTGTTTTATTGCGTCAAAGTGCATTCACATTATGACGTTGGCTGAGTTACCGTATAAAATGCGATAGTTTATCTCTTTGGTAACCACTTGGTAAAGTTTTACATGATGGGAACATAGGCTCCAGCCATAGACTTTAACCATGGAGGATAATAAGGTAAGCCTATGAATTGCTAACAGAGAAGCCCCATGCAGTGGTGCAGGAACCGCTGCACCGTCTTTTTAATGCTGCGGCAGGAACCACAGGGTTTACAGGACATGCCGATAGGGGTGCCGCAAGTAGTGGCAGCTGGGTGGCGGTGTGGGCTAACGTTAATGTGGCGCTAATATTATCATTTTTAATATTGGAAAAAAATGTATAACCTATGGGACTTGTTATACATCAAACCGTGCTTCTACACCTGCATTGCTTGCTGTTTGGGGGTTTTAGGCTGGGTTTCTGTACAGCACTTTGAGATATCAGCTGATGTACAAAGGGCTATATAAATAAATTTGATTTCATTTGAAATATGATCCTTGCAAAGATAACAGCAGTAGGCTATTTATCATAATTATACCTAAATTATTATAATACTAGGTCACTCCCATAACGCATTAATTACGAATCTTGATAGCAGGCAATAGGATCTATGTGTATTTATAGCGAAAACCTGTTCTGTAAAATGTTTTATATATTGGCAATTATAAACTGGGTGTTTTGAGCCCTGAATGCTGATTGGCTGAAAGCTGTGGTATATCAGAGCGTATACCATGGGTATGACAAAACATTTATTTGTACTTTTCTAATTAAGTTGGTAACCAGTTTATAATAACTGCATTGTGTCATGTGTAAGAACAGCTCTTAGCTGTGGTATATTGTCCATATCCATGAGCATTTAAAGAATGGTCTAATTTCTTCCAGAGTTTAAACGAAGATGATCCACGTGATCATCAAGGTTTGGAAGGTCAAGTCCAGAAAATGAAGAATGATATCCTGGGTTTAAACTATCCAGAAGATAGTGAAGTGAAGGATCCCCTGCCTCAGATCGAGCTGAAGGCTGTGACAAGGAGAAAAGTTAAGGTGAGAGAATAGACTGAGGAGAGAAAGGGAAATCTGGGGTCTTACCTGTCCACACTTTAAACCTGTCCAATATGCCATATAACGTGTTGTTGTGAGGTTGGGGGGTAAATTGTCCTTACAACAGACTTCCTTCCATCTCTTAATATTCAATCACCAATTGTTTACTGTAGCTCTTCTCAAAGGCCTGTATAGCAACGGCAACATACAGTATGTCATTGACTGTATTGTCTTTTTAGACCAAGAGGAGGACCAGTGCCAACAGGTCCACAGTTGAACAGAGCACTGATACTGATGCAGCTGAGAGAGATTTTGTTGATAATCAGAATGATGAAGATGAGGTGAAGAAGGATCCCCTGCCTCAGATGGAGCAGGATGCCGTAAAGAGAAATAAAGTCAAGGTAAGGGAATAGATTGAGCAGAGATGTGGATATTTGTGATATCTTTCATATCTATAACCTGAGGAGGAAAAATGCAATACCTTTTTATCTCCTAATAGTAAATCTAGGGCTGACCCCATTTGGTCGAAGTTTGGTCAATAGGCTGTTGGTTGACTGGGATTTCTTAATTCGAGCAGTCGCAAAAGTTTGTTTTCTTCATGGTGCACATGGACACCTAAGTCAATCCATTGCCGAGGCCACAGGGAGGGCACAGTCCATCACGCTTACGTGATACTGACATTGTATAATATTATGTAAAAATAATGGTGCAACACTAATAAATCAAATATTATTTTACAACAAATGCGCTTTCTCCTGCATTGGAAAAACATAATCTTCAGTGCTCCGTAGAATTGCCGCCCTTTCCTATGTTGCTATGTGCATAATAGCAAAGTTAACCAGCATATTGGGATTGAGAACAATGCTGAAGAGAGGCCAGCAGCAGCAGAGGTAATTGCCCTCCTTAGCCTAATTGTCTAATACAATTGAGGAGATAGGAAAACCCAACTAAATTAGGTCTATAATCAATAGCCTAATTGTCTAAGAAAATTGAGGAGAGGAAAACCCAACTAAATTAGGTCTATAATCAATAGCCTAATTGTTAAATGTGCCTGGCTTTGTAAATCATCCATATATATATTACCAGTCAAAAGGGTTCTTCAAAGTAGTCACCCTTTGCCTTGATGACAGCTTTGCACACTCTTGGCATTTTCTCAACCAGCTTCATGAGGTAGTCACCTGGAATGCATTTCATAAATTAACATGTGTGCCTTGTTAAAAATGAAGTAAAGGAATTTCTTTCCTTCTTAATGCATTTGAGCCAATCTGTTGTGTTGTGACAAGGTAGGGTTGGTATACAGAAGATAGCCCTATTTGGTAAAAGACCAAGTCCATATTATGGCAAGAACAGCTCAAATAAGCAAAGATAAAACAACAGTCCGTCATTACTTTAAGACATGAAGATCAGTCAATACGGAAAATTTCAAGAGCTTTGAACTTTTCATCAAGTGCAAAAACCATCAAGTCCAAAAACCATCAAGCGCTATGATGAAACTGGCTCTCATGAGGACCGCCACAGGAAAGGAAGACAGAGTTAACTCGGCTGCAGAGAATAAGTTCATTAGAGTTAACTGCACCTCACATTGCAGCCCAAATAAATGCTTCTCAGAGTTCAAGTCACAGACACATCTCAACATCAACTGTTCAGAGGAGACTGCGTGAATCAGGCCTTCATGGTCAAATGGCTGCGAAGAAAGCACTACTAAAGGACACCAATAAGAAGAAGAGACTTGCTTGGGCCAAGAAACACGAGCAATGGACATTAGACTGGTGGAAATCTGTCCTTTGGTCTGATAAGTCCAAATTCCAACACTGTCTTTGTGAGAGTAGGTGTACAGATGATCTCCGCATGTGTGGTTCCCACCATGAAGCATGGAGGAGGTGTGATAATTTCGGGCGCTTTGTTGGTGACACTGTCTGTGATTTATTTAGAATTCAAGGCACACTTCACCAGCATGGCTATCATAGTATTCTGCAGTGATACGCCATCCCATCTGGTTTACGTCTCCAGGCTGTATAAGGGCTATTTGACAAAGAAGGAGAGTGATGGAGGGCTGCATCAGATGACCTGACATCCACAATCACCCAACCTCAACCCAATTGAGATGTTTTGGGATGAATTGGACCACCGAGTGAAGGAAAAACAATAAGTTCTCAGCATATGTGGGAACTCCTTCAAGACTGTTGGAAAAGCATTCCAGGTGAAGCTGGTTGAGAGACTGCCAAGAGTGTGCAAAGCTGCCATCAAGGCAAAGGATGGCTACTTTGAAGAATCTCAAATATTAAATATATTTTGATTTGTTTAACACTTTTTGGCACCTCCATGATTCCATATGTGTTATTTCATAGTTTTGATGTCTTCACTACTATTCTACAATGTAGAAAATCGTACAAATAAAGAAAAGCCTTGAATGAGTAGGTGTGTTCAAACTTTTGACTGGTACTGTATACATATATACAGGAGTAAGACAGATATAGCTTCTGTTGCCTGTTTGAGTATTTGTTTAATAGAGCACCAAGCCTCATGCACTGGCAAAATGTTGAATTAAGCAATTTCACAGATTCGGCTGTTTTTAGTCTGTAATAATGTAATAATGGCTTTATCATTTTTAGTCGTTAGAACAGACTGGTATTGCTTAACATTTGCTTAACCTTTCGCGCATAGGGGCAGTATTTCCGTTTTTGGCTAAAAACGTACCAATTTGAAACGGCCTATTTCTCAGCCCCAGAAACTAGAATATGCATATAATTGTCAGATTAGGATAGAAAACACTCTAAAGTTTCCAGAACTGTAAAGAAGAAGTTTCCAGAACTGTAAGGAAGAAACTAAATGGCTGAAATGATGTTGCGTCTTCAGCATGGACAGCACAATAAACACTTGCTGTTATGTGGTGCCTTTTCGCTGCAGTAGGGAGGAGAGCGAGACAACGTGCGCCTGTCACACAGGCACTCGCTGTCATTTATTTTAATACAGTGTCATCATCGGGCTCTTTCTTTAGTCATTTGTGTGTCTTAATTATTTAATCAAACAGTGTGCTTAAAGCATCAGACAAGCTCAGTGCCTATGTAGGTGATTGTATTCAAACACATAGGGTGTGTCTGATATGGAAAAATACATTTTAACATTAGAACAGGATGACTCTCGGTCGACAATTATTTTTTTTGTCGGGGACAGCCCTACAATCAGTCTTACCCTTGCTCTACTCAAAGGGCTGTATTGGAATGGCTTCATACAGTATCTGCGTGTATATCATTGACTGTATTGTCTTTTTTAGACCAAGAGGACCAAGAGAAACAAAGCGGAGCAGATCACTGATACAGATGCAGGTCATAAATTGAACTCAAATTTCACTGAATGTAATCCTTTTGCATGTGAATGTGATTTAGTATGGACATCTATTGAGCAGAGGACTAATAGCAGAGTGCACATGTTATACTTTCTTGGGTACTTCATAAAGTACACAAAATGAGCTAATACATACTTGCCTCAGAAGGTTACATGTTTTCTGACTTCTTTACCTTGGTGAATGCTGCTTTGGACACAGGTCCCTCTACATCTGTGGAATTCTCTGGGATGACAGTTCAGGGGACATCTCACCAGGGACAATCTAATGAAAAGATCCTAAATGAGTGTGTCTCCAGGGCCTGTCAGACCAGGGCTCTTGACCTCCCGCTAATCGATCCGGATGCTTTCAACCCGATTATCATCCGGTTTCTGGAAAAACTTACTGAGGAGTATGTCCAAACTTCTATTGTAGTACTTGAATGCAATGTCATCTGGAGGATTTTATAAATTGTATGTGTGTTGGTGTGCTTTTTGGTGCTAAAAACATCTAATTATCTCCTATAGGCAATGGAGGCAGTTAAGCATTGGCAGGATGGACCCTGTAAGTCCCTTAATAACCCTGACAATGATTCATAGATATATTAATAGATGTTTCAAGAAAATTAGATACAAACCTTTTATCTATCTACAGTATCATCCACATTATCACAAACAGTTACATTCAAATAGCTTTTTAGTAGCCTACTGCTTTTCATGCTTTCCAATGTATGGCACTTTCATGATGCTCATGAACATATGTGAGATTGTTGGTATCTCTTCGAGGAGCTTGGTTTCAGAGCCCGGCTATGAGTAATCTACCTACACTGTTTCGGTCCTACAGGTGATGAGGGCATTGCTTGCAGAGATGTGCCTGGAGATTGTGCGGTTTGTATCTGAGGCCATCCTGGAGGTCATCATCCCTGCAATTTTCCGTTTTGTACGGATATACAGCCATGTGTCTCCAGTATCCGGCAAGTCTCTGACAGAATCAGAGAGATCCTCTAGCACAAACCTGAAGGTTCGCAAAAGAGGCAGCAGCAAATCCTCAAGGTCTTGCACGGCCAAATCAAGCTCCTCTCGTAATGGGTATGTTCAGTCATTCCTAAAGAAACCGGTTTCACCTAACTATTCATAACCCATTTTGTGAAAAAATGTTTTGTTATCTGTATAACAGTTTACTCTTAATGACCAGTTTAACTGATTATTGAATTATGCATTAATGTCACTACCGTGTCTACTATTGAATATGGAATGCTGTATTGTTTGCTTTGTATTCTCAAAGGTCTCAGACAGTGTTGCCAAATACTCAGGGAGATGGTGAGTCGATATCATCTGAGCCACTCAGTGACATTTTTGGGATCACTGAGGACAGTCTCCTCACTAGTGTCCAGGATTCCTTCAAAGAGTCGCTGAACAATGTCCTCTGTATCCAAAGAGAGGGCCAGGTAGACACTCAAAGTCTATCCCGGGTTATTGTTGGAGAAGTGTCAAAGAAGGTCAATTCCATAATCTCTGTGGCCATCCAAACTCCCGTCTCTGGGCGAATGTCCCCTGTCATTTTTGCCAGTGGTGGTGTCTCCAGCACCAAGGTGGTTGAGGAGATGGTGTCTGGCGTTTCCAACATACTTCAGATGTACATTAATGGGAAGAGTGTTGAGCAGAGTGTTGTTCTCAGAGAGGATGGTGTTGAGGTGGATATGACACATTTAACAGGACAGGTCATGACAGCCCTCAGTGGCACTGTTTTGAACTTCAGCAATAAGGAGGAAAATGATCCCGACAAGAGGGAACTGCTTTGTGTTGTTGCTGACCATATGAATATGCTTGAAGCTTGTAAAAGTCCTGAGGAGATGCTAAAACAAGGAGAGAGCAACCTCAATATCAAAGGTGCCAAATCTAGTCTTCGTCTGTCAACACAAAGTATGGACAGACTACTCACTGAGGAGTTTCAGACCAAGGCCACTGAATCGATCCGGGAGATTGTTAAAAGATTCAGGGGTTGTACATCATGTTGTTCTGGCACTACATCATCTAGTCCAACTCCTAGGATTGGTGAGATCAGAGACCTTATGATTGAGCCTGAGGCCTCTGAGTTGGTAAGTACCTTTGTTTCAGACATGGACAATCTTACCCAGTTTATCAGGGCATCCTGCTCTCCTGCACAGAGTGAGCAGATCCTTCTTGAAAACCATCAGAGTAAGATCTGGTCTTACACTGTTGGCTGTTACTACGACATGAAAAATACGCTGAAGAGGATTCTTACCTGTCCAGAAAAAGGGGATCTCGCAAGTACATTTGTGGGGAGCACAAAAGATTATTTCACAATGGTTCCAACTTTGTGCCTGGACGTCGGTCATTCCAGTAATGGTGAGGCTGACACATCCGACTCCATTTCTTGTAAACCACTTTTAATAACCCCCTCATCTATGAATGAACAAAAAGGACAAAGTGAGACCCCAAAACCTTTCTTGGCTCTCAACAAGTATTTGCAAGACCAAGTCCTCCTTGACACCACAAAAGCGATTGCCAGCCAGGTTCTAGTCTTGTATAAGACAGAGTTGATGGAGAAGTTCTCATCTTCTGTTGGAGAGTGTGATTCTGAAGAGTCTCTGGAGGCCATTCTATTTGTGGATGGGATCATGTCTGACTTGAATGATTTCACCAGTTCTTGTTCCGCCTCACCATCTGAGTTGTTAGACAGTGAACAATGTCTCTCCCATCTCACTTTTCCACTTGGTATGCAGGACAGCACCACCAACAGTGAATCTACCCAGAGTCTTCCAGTTATAAATATGAAGAAACTCTCCAGTGTGTCTTTCCAGACAAAGGCTAGAAAGGCAGTGAGTGAAGCTCTGAGATCTGTCAACCCTTTTACAAACAGCTTACTGGGAGACTCTGAAGCATCTATATTACTGGACACTTTTGTAACAGATGTGAAGACTATTGTTCAGTCCATGCAGGCACATGAATCTGAAATTCTCAGAATTTCAAAAGTGAGCACCCTTTCTGCTGCTCGTATTATATATCATAGATTTCGAGAAATGCTGAGGCGGTTTCTCACTCCCTGCCAAGACTCTGTAAAGGTCATCGATGGTGTTACACCAATACATGACGAGACTCTCAAACAGGCTCCTAGTGAAAGTTTAGATTCTCAGGTGACTTGTAATAGTGATTCTCCTGAAATCCAAGCGGACCTTCAAACCTGTACCAAGGAGGTCATTAGTCAGATCCTCACTGTGTATCACTCTGAGGAATCCATGGAGAAATGCCTCTCTAGCCTAAAAGGAGATACAGAAGACATGTCCAAGCTTTTGGACGCCGTTGTTTCTCAGATTGACGTCCTTGCCGCCTCCAAATCATATTTATCTGTTGATGACTATGCTGTCAATACACAGGACAATTTGCATGGTGAGATCAACAATGATGAAGAGGAAGCATCCTCTAGAAGTCTTAAATCCACAGCCTTTGACAAACTATGTACTGATGAGTTTCAAACTAAAGCCTCACATTTGGCTGGTGGGATCCTCCAATCAGGGTTGATTGGCAATGTAAATACCAGCCTTGATGGTAGAAGTGCAGAGTCCAGTAATGATGGTGATGATAGAGATTTCAAAATCCTTCAGAGCCGTGGAACTCCACCTTTGTTCACCTCTTCTCTACACACCAATTCTGCAGCATCCAACATCGTCATAAGCATCACTAAAGACCTTAATAGCTTCACCCAGATGACTAAAATGTCTGATGCTTCAGTGTCTGGCCAGTTAGAGAGATCCGTGTCAGCTTCAACCCTTCCTGTCAGTGTTCACAACGGGGTCAATGTGAAAGGAAAGATCATTTGGCCAGGCACTGTTAACCTGTTCAACAATGTGTTCGTCAAGGTCAAGGATTTTTTTGCCCAGCAACAACCGGTACTCCTAGACAATGTGGTTGAGGCCCCCAAACATGCCAAATCCATATGCAGAACAGCTACTTCTACACAAATGACTTACAGTGAACATGAAGGCAGCCAGACCAGCATGGTAAATTATTCCAAAGCCTTAATTAGTCAGACTTTGATGACAATCCAGAGGAGAGTGTCTATGTCAGAGAGGATGAGCACCTCAGAGAAAGGCCTCTTGACTCGTTCCATCGTGGGCTCCATGTTGGAGGATGTTGACATGGTGAGAACTGATGGACACGAGATACACCAGCCATCCTCCTCAAAGTCCTCCCTTTCCATCACCTCTGCCATGACCAGAGGGTCCCAGAGTGATTTTACAAATTCTCTTCCAGGCACTCCAGTCCCCAATGAGTGGCCTGTTGAAATCTATTGTCCTATCATTAGGAGTTCGGTCATTGATATGAGTGACTCTTCAACTCATTCACAAGGGTCAACAAATTACACAAGGCAAACCATCTCTGCCATAGTTGACACTGTTATGGAGGTCATTCCAAGAGAAGATACGGAACACATAGCCACTGCAGATGATGTCACTTCTTTTACAAGAAGACTTGCGAGACTCAGCCCCAGGGGCGGTCTTCAGAACTTCTCACATGAGCTCACTGACAAAGTTTATGAGCTCATAAAAAGTCACAACACCCCCCAGGCTCTTTTTGTGCCAGCTGGCAAGAGCGTGTCTGACTCTATTCTTTTGAAGCTGAAGACAGAATTGAATGCTTCTGAAGAATCCAGGGAGTTTCCATCTGACCTTGTGTACTCCTTTGCTACGGAGTCAATAAAACGTCTGCTACAGCAGATTGTCTTCTGGCTTCCTCCACCATCACAAGGATCAGATTTCTGCCAAACTATCATCTCTGATGGTTCTCTGCAGGAAACAAGTCAGCTTATCCCGAGCTCTTCTGCCATCTCCATTAGTTCCTCACAGGTTTACTGTGACACAAAGAGCCTTTTCACCAATATAATGGTCAATCAGGTCATGTATACCTGTTCTGTGGCCTCCAATTCATCAGAAGAATTATCAGAGTTGATGAACGTAATCAATGGGTTGTCCCCAACTGATGCTGGAACACTTGACTCTGACAGACCGGCTCTCATGACCACTAGCCGTCAGTCTAGTGCCAAATCATTGCCTAGACCCTCTCTGTCTGGCAACAGCACACACAACGGTGGAACTGTGGATTATCAAGTTTTAGGAGAGGTGGAATCCAAGATGGACAACAAAGATCTGGAGATGTCTAGTGTCTCTGTGCATCCATCAACTCCATCAGCCATGGACTCTGATACACATGCATCATTTGACTCCACTAGCAATGACTACACCTCTTTGGTACTTTTACTGATTGTTAGACTGCTGTCAATGATCACCCCTATCACATTACTGGAATCCTCTGACATTGGTGAAACATCAAGAGTTCTCACAAAGAGGATTCTGTCTGAGTTCTGTGGCACCTCAGGCCTTGAACCAACTCAAGCCTACCCCAGAATCTGAAAATCAAAAAGATTTTCAAGGCTGTCTACAAGGGGCTTCTTCAAGAATTTGGGTCAGAGAAGATGCTCCAGGTTGCAATGAAGTCAACGGATTATGCATTTGACGATGCCCTGGTCAAATCATTAACTAGGGAACTACTAACTAAATGCAATGAGGCTAGCTCTTCACCTCCCTCCAATACCCAGTTGTCATCACACAATGCACTTGGCAGTGACGAGGTAGGTAATTATGGGCTTCCAACAACTGGTAGAAAGGAAAAGAAGAGAGGAAGATTCAGCACTCTCTGTGGACTCCACCCAAAGGTACATATGTCATCAAAATACAAATTATAAAGATGATTTGTATTCATTACATACAGTATGATGGTAAACACTGATACCTTTTGTGTGCAATTTGTCCTACTGCTGAAATGACTGTCTGTTACCCAGTGTACAAAGAAGGTCAACAAGAAGAACCACTGCACTCCAACACCTTCCCAGAACCAGACCCCTGCCGGTAGTGAAACAGGTAAGTCAATACACTCAAATGTGTACTGAACAAAAATATAAACGCAACATGCAACAATTTCAAAGATCTTATTGAGTTACAATTCATATATGGAAATCAGTCAATTGAAATACGTTCGTTAGCCCCTTATCTATGGATTTCACATGACTGGGAATACAGATATGCATCTGTTGGTCACAGTTACCTTAAAGAAAAGGTAGGGGGCGTGGATCAGAAAACCAGTCAGTATCTGGTATGACCACCATTTGCCTCATGCAGCGTGACACTTCTCCTTCGCGTAGAGTTGATCAGGCTGTTGATTGTGGCCTATGGAATGTTGTCCCACTCCTCTTCAATAGCTGTGCAAAGTTGTTGAATATTGGTGGGAACTGGAACACGCTGTTGTACACATCAATCCAGAGCATCACAAACATGCTAAATGGGTGACATGTCTGGTGAGTATGCAGGCCTTTCGACATGGGGCCATGCACATGAGGTGATGGCGGCGGATGAATGGCACGACAATGGGGCCTAAGGATCTCGTGACGGTATCTCTGTGCATTCAAATTGCCATTGATAAAATGCAATTGTGTTCGTTGTCCGTAGCTTATGCCTGCCCACACCATAACCCTACAGCCAACACGACGCCATATACGTGGTCTGTGGTTGTGAGGCCGGTTGGACATACCGCCAAATATTCTAAAACGACATTGAAGGCGGCTTATGGTAAGGAAATAAACATTCAATTCTGCGGCCACAGCTCTGGTGGACATTCCTGCAGTCAGCATGCCAATTGCACGCTCCCTCAAAACTAGTCAACCAGCGTTTTTCCTTGCTTCTATTTTTCTCAGTCTCTGTCTCAGAGACATCTGTGGCATTGTGTGGTGTGACAAAACTGCACATTTTAGCGTGGCCTTTTATTGTCCCCAGCACGAGTTGCACCTTTGTAATGATCATGCTTTTTAACCCACAAGAGTCTAAGCCCTGTTTAGGCGGAGGGGTTTGTATCGGCCTTACTGCTATTTGACCATACAAACACATTGAATAACAGATTCACTACATGGAACTGAAGTGTCTGTCCTAAATCTGAGATATATAACTTGACGAATATATTTATATGTATATATATTTTTTGCATGTTTTTATCCACTTCTTTTTGGCACTAAACAGTCTAAACCCTTGGGGGGCCTATGTAACACTTCTGCGTTAAATAGGCGGATTGAGACTGCTAGGCTACCTGCCGCCCTACATTTGTAAATGATGTAGAATATTACAATTGAAATAATAATAATGCAATACTAATTCTTCACACTAACTAGGGTCAGTAAAATAAAATGTTATGTTTACATTTTTTTTCCAGCAATTGTCAATGATCAAGAATCCTGCCGAACAGAGAGTGTGTGCTCCACCAAGAAGAAACCAAGGAAGCGTTCGCTCATTTCCAGGATGTTTTCAGCTATAGGCAAAGCCTTGTCCAGTCCCTTTACTTCCTGCTATAAAAAGAAGAGCACCTAATCTATATTTCAAAATAAATATTTGAAATTAACATAATTGCATTAATTTTTCATGTTGAGTGTTTTTTCATTTTTCATTATATATTATTGGATGATATAAAGTGTAGTAGTAGAAGTTGTATAGTTGACTATACTTTTAAGATACATAAAAATAATAAGAATAGTGTGCACTTCTAGGTACAGTTGAAGTCTGATGTTTACATACACCTTAGCCAAACAATTCCTGACATTTAATCCTAGTAAAAATCCCTCTTAGGTCAGTTAGAATCATCACTTTATTTTAAGAATGTGAAATGTCAGAATAATAGTAGAGAGAATGATTTATTTCAGCTTTTATTTCTTTCATCACATTCCCAGTGGGTCAGAAGTTTACATGCTACCAAATACTAATTGAGTGTAAACATGCAACATCACATAGACAATCACCCACGAATAACCCAAGGAATATGGCTCATTGATGGTTCACTTCTCAGCTTCTTTGGAAGTTGCTCCTTGGTTGGGGTATTCGGGTATGAATCACATTCACCCCCCTTTTACACTGCAAGAATATGAGTGAGTTTCAACAATGCCTCTTTTCTCCTTGGAAGTTTCAACATCCATTATCTCAGCAACAGTTTGGTCATGTCCTGATTACATGCTACTAGCTATGAAGACGGCACACGCTGACACTTTTCCATAGCTAGCTTGTTCTTTGGAAATCATCAAAAATATGACAATGGTTTGATAAATTTACAAAATTATTCATTGTATGGTTAGATATCGTTTTTTTGTGAAAACGAAAAACAAATTCCAACTGCAGTCTAAAACTATAAACTTTATCAGAAAACCCTAAAATTGTTCCTCAGCTAGAAATGTTCCACCTTCTCATGTCGCCATCTTGACCATGTCACTGATTTCATGGAGCTCTCCTGCACATACTCCAGTCAAGTGATTAATCGTAAGAGTTAGTTGTTTTGTCTGAGCAGTCCAATGGCCAATGCTGTTTTTGGACTATGAGACCCTCGGCTATATACTATGATGAGCCAATAACAGGCATAGATGATGCAGTAGGCATTGCACAAGTCCGTGTCTAGGTCAGAATATAAAGTTGCTACTTCCGTCAACTCAAGTTACTCAAGTCAAGTGATTAATCGTAAGAGTTAGTTGTTTTGACTGTCAAAACAAATAACTTTGATGGAATATTCCAAATTACAATGGCAATTATTCATCACAAATTCACAATATTATTTGTATTTCAATGATTCATCCAGGCCCAAGACATAAAGTCGCCTGAAAGCTGTGTAGCAATCATTCCATTGCTGACCCATAGGATGGTAATCACATACCTGATTGGCTTAATCTAGAATCATGGATACCTTTCATGTGAGTACTCACACACCAGATTTTATTTTACATACCTCAGAAGGAAGATACCTCAATATCTGGAAGCACTGTCTCATGTACAATTGTTAATGCTATCTCTGAAATTTCTAACAAAATGTTGACTTGACCGTTTCATCAAGACCTTCTCATCACAAGTTGGAACAAGTGGTCAACATTGGGACAATGCAGCCATAAATAACATGGACCAATATTTTCATGGAGGTAAGCACTACACTTCTGATGGGTTTAAAGATTGTATTACATTATCTAATAGTGAGAAAGTAAACCCCAGCTGTTATTCTTTTCACAGGGAAGGACAATCCCCATTATGTCATGAACGTTTCATTGCAGAACAACCAAATATATTTTTCCTCTAATTTGGCCCCTGTTCCTCCAACAGTGAGCAAGACCTGCCAGCAGAGCTCACTGGAGCAGGGAGACATGCCCTCATCCTTTTGGCGCCTGACAAAGTACACTTTTTCTTCTAAATAACACTATAGTAACATCTTCTGCACAAAGTTACATTCCTAATAAGACTGGTGTTAAGTGAGAAAGAATCCTAAAGATGGTCCAAAGGGCATGGTCTGAAGCCTCTCGCCATCTCAGTATGTTGAACCACCTGATATCCTGCAGGCTTGAGATTCAGATCCTGCTGAACGATGTTAAGCATTCGATTAACCACATGCAGGGGACGCTGAACACCATGCAGGGGCAGTGTATTGAGTTGCAGACTGCCATGTCTAAGGTAGTGTCAGATGAGTCTCAGATACAGAAGAATAAGTCTATGATGTTATGATAATGATTGAGATGGTGATTATAATAATGATGACTAGCGGTACCCCACCCTATACGGGCGGTAAATCATTCATTCTATTCAATGCAATTCAATCTTTGAGGACTGTAACCATAGAAATACAATTTATTTACACTAATAATAAGCTATTGTCAACTTCCCGTCTATGTGTAACAGTTCCCTCGCCCAGACTTGGGCGCGAACCAGGGACCCTCTGCACACATCAACAGTCACCCTCGAAGCATTGTTACCCACTGCTCCACAAAAGCCACTGCCCTTGCAGAGCAAGGGGAACCACTACTTCAAGATCTCAGAGCAAGTGACATCACCGATTGAAACGCCACTAGCGCGCACCACCACTAACTAGATAGCCATTTCACATCGGCTACAGATGCTTATCTTGCTCATTGCTCACTGTCAATTGCTGACTGTTACCCAATGTGTGCAACTAGTATTGATTTGGTTGCAAAAGTACCTGGGGACATGTAAATAATTGTTAGGCTAGTCAACTTGAGCCAATATGTGTGAACTTGTGTGACCATAAAAGTCTGTGTGCGACAGGGCACAGTAAAATAATTTGGTTACTGACCTGCCCTACATCATAGAAGGCCCTTCAAGTCAGAACTAGGAAATTTTGACATTTCTGACTCATTAACTCGTTATGGAATGATGATTTCAAGTTTCCCACTTGTGAGGTATCAGAATCAACCAGTAGAAAGCTCTACGCTAATACATTCATTTTAACTCTGATGTTCCAAGTTTCCGATGGCATGTGAATGCGTCAATAATTGCTATGGTAATTTTGAATGTTCAGTCAGTGAGCATTATGGGTAATTATCCTACATACTTACATCAAATACTTTATGATAGCATCATCTCCTGTAGTAACAGTGCCATTCCAAACACAATAAATGTGAAAATGAACAAAGATACAAAATATTGCTGAAGTGAAGAAAATCAGCTCAGAATTATAGGAGGAAATGCCCCTGCAGCAGGGAGGCTTACAGTATTATAATATATTGTAGATAACATTTATATAATTTGTGTATTTACAGTATCAGTACACATACACATGAAAGTATATGCTAGGGATTGATCTACACTGAGTGAACAAAACATTAAGAACACCTTCCTATTGAGTTCCCCCCTTGGTGGTGGACCATTGTTGATACGAAAACTGTTGAGCTGAAAAACCCAACAGCATGGCAGTTCTTGACACAAACCGGTGCTTCTGGCACCTACTACCATACTCTGTTCAAAGGGACTTAAATCCTTGGTTTTGCCCATTCGCCCTGTGAATGACACAAGGATGAATTGGGTAAAGTGGAATCGTTTCGAGTGACCAGGACTGGTATGATGCCGATTGTGTGTCAACAGCGTAAAAGGAGAAAGCTTTGTGTGGTTTAGGTTAAACATTTCAGGTAGATGCACGTTGATTCAAATGAATGATAGACGGAAGGTTTTACTGTGGTTTGGTGAAGTGGTTCTCCCATCATATGTAAAACATGGGTAAGTGAGATATTCAGAAGCTGCTGCAGTGTTACGATTGTAAAAAGTTTGGACATGTGGCAAGTGTTTGTCGAAGGAATAAATATGTCGTAGTCAGATGAAGCATGTTGTATTTGTGATGGGAATCACGTTCCCGGAGTGCCCTGTACGGATGAAGGAGGTCGTAGTAGCTAGGATGATCAGGCCCATCCAGCAGGTGTCCTATGTGGAGGCAGTGAAAATAGCCGAAGGAGTACATTTA